>NW_010973302.1:2852468-2991411 GCF_000737465.1 Haliaeetus leucocephalus | reverse complement strand
TAAATTGAAAAACGCGAGGGGGGGGGGGGGGGGGGAATAGAAATAAAAATGACAGTGTTCCTAAAACCACCGACTCCATTTAAGAAATTATTAATATACCCACACTAGTGTTGTGCTACACAAAAATGACCCTTTGGTAGCCCACAGTGCAAGCTCTCTACCGCAAGTCCTTATAAAGCTGTCTCACCTCATCAGGAAACACTAAAAGGAAGAGAACTGAAAGCCCACAAAGTTATTACCATAGTTAACAGAAAAGGAGAAGCAAGGTACAAAAGCAGGAACATAAAATACCTCCGTCTCCCTGATGTAAAGGGCCAGAATCCCCTAGAAGATGATAAAAAAAAACCACTTTAAGATGGTGGCTCTGACAAGACCTCTCACATTAAGGCATTAGAATTGCATTCTCTTCTCCCTGCGAGTCAAGAACCACAGCCCACAGCTTGCAAAGTTAAAGGCTGATTTACTTCAACATCTTTTTTTACTTTACTTTTGGAAATTATGAAGTTGCACACAGGCAGGGGTGAGACTGCCATAACCAAAGTCTCCCAGAGTTACAACAAAATACCTGTTCTTTCACATACTGTTGCACTTCCAACTTTGCTCGCCAAGCAACAGTGCTCCTGTTAGTTTCCCCTTGGTCTAACCTTCACAAAGTGGAAATCTCTACTTGTACATCACCATTTATCTCTAAAGCCAAAAAAAAAGTCGTAGGAGTGTCATGATCTTTACAGTCACTACCATTCTGTCAAATTAGGTTTAAATCAGCCAAAACATTCAAAAGTTACCAGGAAGAAGGAAAAACAAATCTGGAGTGTCTTTTCCTTAGGAAAAGAAAAAAAAATTAATAGATGCTATTCAGCATCTACCAAAATAGCAGATCTTCACCTTACAAAACACTTCCCTATACCTTTCTGTATTTCACCGGACTCTAACAGCTTAACAGATCACAACACTTTGCAACTGAATTTCAGAAGACTCAGCTAATTCTTCCCTGAAAGAAAAAGCTAAAATATTACAGTTTTCTTTATTTCCTTCCAATGTATACTTAACATATCTCACAATATACTAAATTGTGTAGTCATTTAACCAAGGATTTAGTTATTTACAGTCAATGTTTAGCTTATTAACTATAAGAAAATTATTATTTTCTTATTGGTACTCATGTGGCTCATTAGAGCTCCAATCGCTTTTCTTTATCTCAGAGCCGGTAACCTTTTTGATGACTTTGGTAGTAAAATTTTTTACTCTGCTTCCAAGGCAAGACTTGCCTACCCCCAAAAAGCCGTACGCGCAGCACCTTCAACACCCATGAAGAGTCCACAGCACTCAGGATCCCCTAGAGCAAGTGTTTCCACAGGGAACAAGGGCATCACAATGCAGACAGGCCACTAAATTACCAGACAGCAGGTTACAGAAGGAGCTTGCAAACAAATTGCCTCTCATCATGCCTCGTGATTGCTCAGGACATCAACCATGCTTCATATTTGTGGCTCCTTAAGACTACAATGTTTGATTTTAATTATATAATATATCACAGAAGTGTCTAGCAAGAACAGTCTAATTCCATCCAGCTTATATCTTCTTAATGCCTCCAACCATATCATCACCAGGATGTTCACTGCATTATGGGTTTAAATATTTTAAAAGGCAGCAAATCATGTACCAAAGCCTTTGCAGGAGTATATGTTAAGATTATGATATCTATTATTTCGAAAACAAATACAGAAAACTGCAGAGTAATTTTGTTAGTGTAGTTATCATTCCAATATTTTGTAAGAAAAGTCACTAAAATCAGTTTTACAACTCCATCTGTATCAATAACACATCTGTACATCATACAGCTTCATATTATCACCAGAACTTAACAGTGAAGTTTGGTTTATTTGTTTTGCCCAAGCACTGTTTATGTCCCTATAGCTATTTACAGCAGAACATGGATTTCCCCCTCCCCCCCCTTTCTCACAAGACTTTTTATTTAAATTAGCAGTCCTCAGGAAGAAAACACAGAATATATTATTCAAATTCTGAAGTGGTTCATATTCTGAGTTTTTAATAAGAGAACAATGATGCAACTACTCACAGGCAATAGTTTCCAATGTCCTTACACATCCTGAATATAATTTAATCCTTTATGTAGTCTCACTGAAGTCACTGCTGTGAGGATTAATACTTTACAGAAATAAAGGTGGCAGAATATCTAGAGAAACATAGTAAACGCTAGCTTTATTGTTCTGGAGACAATTTATTTTCTGTAAACCAATAAAAACTACCCTCAGCGGTGGAAGTTCAGCATGAGGTGTTCGAACAGACAAGATCTGTACATTTGTTATAGTGCAAGTTATTTCATTCCTCATTGACTACTTGTTGAATAAGGATGCATTTACCTTATGTCCCAGGGGCACTTTTAGCAACTGCTGATCAAGGGAGGATTAGGGACTGCCCATGAAAACATGAGACCTGTATTTTCACTAGCTTGCCTCCACCCATGACATTCCCAGAAAGCCTGGGAGAATTATTCCTTGGGCTTCACAATGCTACCAGAATTACTGAAAACTAGTGCCAAGACTAGTTTTACATAATCACTTTTTTATCCCTTGGCATTATATTTAACTCAGCTTATTCTTAAAAAAAAAAAAGAAACCAAACAGCTCATTCATTAACATTAATGAGTCTTCCAAGCTAATTAAGATGAAACTCCCCCTTGTCATCCCCCAAGTGATCAAACCATCAGTTTCTTTTCAAACAAATCTGCACTGAAGGCAAAAATAAAAGCCAACTCAAATTAAATAAAAAAAAGGAGGGTCCAAGGTAGCAATTTAAAGCACCCAAAATCGTCTGAATATTTAATTTGGAGTTAAAAATCAGGGTAAGAGGCAAGTAAATGAAAATTTGAGTCAAAATATTCATCATCATAAACATAGAAGAAAAATTTGAAATCTTAGTAAGGGCCATTACGATGGCATCTGTGCATCCAGCTGCTAGGGCCACCCAGCATCTATGGCTGGATTCTCAGCCACAAACCAGCAAGGGATTTTGGTCTGTGTGTGTGTCCATAATTAGCAGGAAAAAAAAATTATTTTTTTTTTAGTAAAAAAAAAATGAATCAGTCCCTACCGTGCTTAGCGCAAAACGATTTTCAGGGTCAGGAATTTCAGCTGAATTATCCTGACGAACTAACCACCACCAGAGCACCGTGGATGCCACAGAGGGTGCCAGCACCACGATCCTGTGGGTGCACAAGCGTCTCTGGGGCCACCAATCACATCTGCTCCGCTGCTGGAGGTGACTCTGGGAATAGGGTTGCCACATCTTGAATCCTAATGGCACGCCTCAGGTCTCGGTCTCTGTGTTCCCAGCTGGTTTTGCTCAGTACTGTTCCCTCTGCCAACCCAAAAAAATCTCAGAAAGGGACTTTCCTTCCCCCGGGTTTTGTTTCACACAGTCCCCTCCCGTTCACAGATGCGCTCGCTCCTTCACGAACATTGCTGTTTCTGCTTCACTGTTTCTGACAATACCAACACATGTATTTATTTCCCAAACCAAACACAGATGTCACGTTAGAAAGGCAGTATGTGAACAACATTACTGTGGAAACAGAGATATTAATCACCACAAGTAATTTAGAAATAAAGAAATAAGTGGGTTGTTCTCATCAATGTTATTTTACCTAGGACTACAAAAAAAAGCAAGTCATGCTTTCTGACAATTTTAAAGGCACCTTCTTTTTCTCCCCGCTCCCCCCAATTTCACACTCGAAACCCATTTTATACCAAAACACCATCCTACCAACCCTCTCCATTGCCAAACAATTTTATGGACCATCAAAAGAACATTAATATTTTCTGTAAGCAGTCTTTCTCCTATATTTATTAAATTTATATTTTCAGGCCTGTATAGGTATTATAGAAAATATCTGAGCTTTGGATTCTGAAAACACCAAGCTTGTCTCTGCTACGAGATAATTTTGGAGCTCCTGGATACTGTAGAAACAAGTGAAGAAGTCACCAGAAACCTTTTCACGAGCTGAGGGATGAAAGAAACGTGAAGAATTGAATTTGGAAAGATACAACTATGAAGTAAAAGTTAAATTGGATCTTCTAAGGAAAGACATTCGATAACAGAGTCTAACATTGAATACGTATCTGGCTAAGAGCCTAGTGCTTACTCTGCCTCATGATTTTAATATGATGTATCAAGTCCTAATTTTATGAAGATGTAAACTCACACTGAACTTCAGTTATCGCATTTCAGAAGTTTACTGTACTCGAGGGATGACAGACATTTCAACATGAGGATCCTTGGTTTTTTCCTGGCACACAGTAGCGTATGCACATATCCGTACCCTTCCCGCTGAGTACCAAAATCATGTTTGCTCTCAGTAAATGATAATTTCTTGCCCATGCATTAGACAAAATAAAACAGTATATTTCTGAAGTCATCCTAATGAAATCCCTCCTCTTTAAAAATCTTTACTAAAAAAGGTTTCTGAAAGTCTACTGACGCAGTCTTAAAAAATCATCATTTGACTGTGAATAGCCAGTTAAAGTCTTACTAGGAATATAATTTCAAACCAGATTTTCAAGTTAAAGACTACTTCTGTTTAGGAATTATATAAGTGATGAGTACCTAGATTAAATTATCTTTCCTCCTTAAGAACTGGAGGTACCTCCAAATTTTGCAAAGAAACATGGCTGCACTTCTCCAGAAAATACGACCTAAAATCCTTCCCTGATGAACAATCTCAGAGACATCTTCTCAGAATTTAAATTTAAACACAGAAATAAGTGCCAGGCGCAACCGCCTCACGTTACTACTCAGTAACTCAAACTTTTAACACAAACAGCTAAATAAAATCCGGGTGTGACAAGAGCATCCCAAACCAGACCCAGCAGAGCCCTGTGGGACCCAGTAACGACGGAGGTGGATATCCCACACAGACAAGCGGTTGGGACCAGGCAATTAAAAAGCACAGAGGAATTAGGCATAGCTAAGCACATAGATATACAAGTACCAAACGGCCAGCAGCTTGCAACCCGTGCCATCGCTACCGGGCATCGGGTCCATCAGTTGGCCAGACGGTGTCAGCAGGACTACAGCGCGGTTTCTATACTTCAAAAGCAACTTCCATGAATTCACTAGTAAACAGCACTCCTTCAGCCCCCAAACCACTAAACGGACCTTAAAGTTGATTTTGTTTCACTGCAATACTGGAGTTCCCAAGGGTCCCCTCTAACCGGTTCCACCCCAAAGTGGCAGGAGCTCATCCCCGCTCTGCGCCACGTTGAGCCCGCCTGCCCGCTTCTGGCGTTAAATTGGGGAGACCCCCGTGCCCGTATGCAATGTTATAACATTATAATGGAAACAGTGTGCTTTAGCAAAAGGAAGGAAAGAAAGGAATGGAGTAAAAAGGAACGTAAAGGAACAGAGAGGACATTCCACTGCTGCATAATCAAGGTATAACAGCACCATTTATGAGCCAATGCACAAAAAGCAATATACTATATTGCCTGTAATGCTTTGGGTGATTTAAATGTCAGTCACAGTATTCAACTCATTTATATTTAAGTGTATTATTTTGTTCAATCATTAGGAAAATGTTTGCATGAGCTGCTTTATGCTTGTGGTTTCCAGATTTAATAACTGTATCTCAGACAGCATCAGTGAATGCCTGCACAATTTCTCTCATGGGTAAGGAGAAGAAAGGCAGTATCAGACTACTTAGTAAAGTGCACATAAGAAACAAGACAGGTGAAACCTGTAGTTATATTTTTAAGTTTAAACAGGAGGCGCATGTGCATATTTAGCCCCAAGCATCATAGCGTGGGTACAAAAGACTATTGCACAGTAAGGTTGAACACTGAAGGACAAAGAAAAAGCGTAAATCAGGTGCTACAGAGCAGGACTGCTGAAAGTATTAAGCTCAGCGGAATAAAACTTAAGAATGAGACACTAAACAAAATACCAACTATCTCATTTCAATTTGGAAGGCGAGGTAAGATACTTTAGCCCTTCAAGCTACTGAGTCAGTGTTTTTCTCTTGCCTTAAAAAAAAATTAAGGAAAGCAGCTTGCAATCCAGACCACAAATGCTGTCAGACTACACAGTTATTTGATTAGTTAAGCTCAAACCAGCAGATAAAACAAACAACTAGAACCTGTAGTTATTCATTCATTTATTTTTCCCACAATTATACTTTTGGAATTCAGATCAGCCAGAAGAACTTCCATTTTTTCCATATTCTCCTCGCATTTTCATTTTCTGATAAAATTTGAATCAAATACCTTAACAACCCATGGTTCTTCACAGTATATTTTCTGGCCCCAGTAAACTTGAGTCCCCTTTAAAAGCAATAATGGGAGGAAACCATATCTAATGATATTTTTAATTTGCTTTTCAAGATCATTATTTTAGGATATATTTGCATTATTTAGATTATATAAGGAAATACAAATGCACATAAATGCACATGCACATAAATACACACAAAGCGTTTAGGGACCAATATAAACCAGCCGGGACATGCAGCCAACATTTCTGTGGGTATGACCGCTGTCATATCTCGTGGAAGAATCCCCTCTACACATTCAAAACTGGGATTTTTGAAGGGTTCAGCAGCTCTTGCTAGGAGCCAGTCGTCATTTGGGTTGTATTTGTACTCCTTTTGGCATGCCGTCTGCCTTCGCAGAGGCCAGCATAGAAACACAGGTATATTTATGGGAATGGTCACTTTGCCTTACTTTCAGAATTAGCGAAGAGTTCATTACAAAAGCAGTCTGTGTGCTCCAAGTACTAATTCTCCCGGTGATCAGGTCCCAAGATGACCAAACCTTTGCTTTCTCTTCAGAGAGCCTGAAACCAGAGCAGCAGCAGCAGCATCCTTCCCACCCTCCGCTCGACAACTCGCGTGGCATTACCAAGTGACAAACCTTGTAAATTAGAAGACAAATCTAAGGCGCGGATTAAAAATTCTATTACTTACATTGATTCAAATGACTTTATTAGGAATAATGCTGTGCTGGAAACCACACAAGCAGAAACCAAGAAACAGACTCCACTGCTATGCTAGGTGCATCTGAGAATCACATTAGTCAAATAAAAAACTCAAAAAATAATGCAGAATCAAGCTTCATAGTAACAACCAGCATCCAAAAGTGACTGGGTATAAAAAGTACTTGTATACACCTATACGTTTCCTTCAGTTTAATGAGTATGATATATATTATGTCAGCTATCTAGGGCTGCTCCCCATCATAGCTTCATAAATAAATTGATTTCTTATAGCTTCAATGAATTACAAAGAGGCAATCTGAAGGATGACAGAGTACAGGTTCACAAAACTATTCTTTTAATAAAGTGTTGTGTAAAAATATAGTAGAGATATTAAAAGTATCTGAAAGCTGAAAATCATGCAAGCTAGTGAAAAAAACAAGGAGAACCAGCGGGGAACCTGATAAGAAAGGAAGATTTTTCTCTGCTAACCTGCAGACTAGATAAAAAGGCTGTTGAATCTGGGGCACTAAAAGCAAAGGTGGCCACAGAGGTTAAGGCAGGAGAGGAGATCTTGGGTGGAGATAATGGCTCTAAGGAGTTTAGTAGCTAAACAGAATGGTAAAAAATTTTGGAGGAAAAAACAGCAGTATCTAGATATATGGAGCAGAAGCTGCAGAAAAATGATCCTTCCGTGACAGGATGCAGAAGTAGGATACAGGCAGAGTAAATGCTTCAGTTATTACAGTTTCAGTTTATGAATGAACTTCAAATTAAATGTAATTCATGCTAGCAAGACTCCCTTCTACACTGCTTTAAAAAAATAAAAGTTTCTCAGCTTAATAAGCTGTATTTTGAAAGTTTTAATTGTATGGCTGTATTTTTTCACCAGATGGTATGTATTCAACACATAAGGCTTTTTTTTTTTAAAGTCTGTAGTTGTGTGACAGCATAATTTATTATTTATTTTAAACACAGAAGTATGCTTTCCCTATGGTATCCAAGCATTTCAGTCAAACATTTCTTGAAGCAATACTTACAACAATTACATTCTAAAACATAGAGTGTTGATAACATCTTCCAGTCACCTACTCAAATATGAAGAACATGTAGCAGATGATTGTAAAATTCATCAGTGAGAGGTATTACAGATGGTTATAAGCATCTGGTTAATCTGCAAGACTCCAATAGTCTAAGAGCTGATTAACTATTCATTAAAGAGATGTTAACCATTCATTAACCCTTTGTGAAGTACGTATGCACAGAAACCTCATATTATACATCACCAGCGTTGCAGGGAGTTTGTTTCTAACCTGAAACACCAGCTCTCTGCACTTGCTGGCTTTCAGCAATGCCATTGAGCAATAAAACCAAGCTTCACTGCCCATCTGCTCTGCCACGGTGCATTCAAAGTATCCGTGTTTTATCTGACTGCATGTACAAGGATAACAACTTGGACACCTATTCCACCCTTACTGTCAACAGACAATATTTTGGATTTTTTCAGCTCTTAAACAAGACTAGTGGCACTACAGAGCTAGCTCCCAGCTAACAAGGATCTTGTGTCCCTGGTATTTCTGTGTGCATCCCGGGAACCACGTCATGAAATGCCCACAGAGAAATGGAGAGAGAAGGAGTAAGAGATTAAAACGTCCCAATGGACAATTCACAGCTTGGGGGTTCCCTCACCAGCATACTGAGAATTTACTTGGCATCTTCCATTAAACGTTACCATTAAGATCCCACCCTCTGGCTCCACATATTTGTCCCCAAGTGTTTAAAGCTGGCCTCACCAGCACTTACACCGCGTTACAACAGGTCTCTCCAACCCCGGCGGCATTACAAAGGTTATATGGGTGAATAGTCTCTTCCAACATATTAAATGCCACAAAAGACTTCTTCCCAGCACCCTGCTTGCCTTTGCATCACAGTCTTTCTTCAAAAAGGTGTTTACTGCCAGCAAGACCAGACAAACTTGACTTTACAGTAGTGCTTAAGCTCCACCGTGGTCCACTTTTTCCGTCTCAAGTTGGGAAGGTCATGATCAAATGAGCCTGTGTGTGTCAGCACCACACTGCTTTCCATAGGTGTTTGCCTTGTTAGGCTGAAAGAGGGCAGTGGATTAACCTTACCCCAGAGAAAGGACTAAATTCAGCTCCCGACAAGATCTCCATTAACCCCGGGGTTTAGGTTTGCTCTGGGGCTGCCATGAAGGCAGGCAATTTAAATTTGCCTACAGATTATCAAAAATTATCAGCCTGCAAATTATTTAGCCAATGTGAAAATAATAAAACCACTCCTGCATTTCATACAGTAATATTTAGACTCAAGTAACAAAAACAGCAATAGCACCAAACATTCCTGTTGATAGATTTAGCTGTACAGCTGGTCAGAGATCTGCAAACCCAAGGGCTATGGCCCAGAAGGACACTAGGCAGCATTTTGTTGCAATAGACTGTTTTATCAGAGAAAAAGTGTTTTGGAAAGACGCTTCTGTTCTGGAAAAGATTTGGCTGGAAGGGACCCACCTCACCTCCCCTGCTGGGGGCACTGACCTGGGAGGTAAAACAGCCGGGCTATGGTCCAAAAGATGTTATTCTGGTACAATTCTTGTTCTTACAAAAACATATTTAAATATATAGTTGGTTGTCCTTGAATAAAAAGAGATTCTAAAACCTATCAAGCTGTGGCAAAACAGAAATAGCACTGCAGTCTCCCTGCTGTTAGAGATGCTGCAGGAGGGAAAGGGCTCTGAACATCCCAGTAGCCAGAGATCACAGCGTGCACGGGCCCATCTCCTGCAACATCCCAGGGACATGTGAGATTTGACTGAGGGGAAAAAATAAAAAAAGTTGGTTCCTCCCATTAGCAAGGACTGGTAAAGAGGGAACAGAAAAGCGTTCAGGGAAAGCGGGACTGATGGCTGATAAACAACAGCATCTTTAGGAAAGCAGACATCTCACTGATTCTCCCCCAAATAAATTATTCAGTGTTGTTTGTGACAGCAAAAAGACGCTTGTGCTCTTACAAATCGGCTTTAAAATGCCTGCTGAGTTCCCCTGCAGGTGAATGGAGGGGCTGTTGTCATACAGGGCTGATATCCCACTTGCTAAAATCACAAACGGCTTTGTAAAATCTCTTCCTGGGGTACTGAAAAGCTGAAAGCCAAGAGTATCTAAGGAGGGAGTCTTAGAGATTGGTTCATTTTGCTTGTTTATGTTTGTAAGTCAGATTTCCCTGTCTGTTACTCAGACATATTAAAACTCCGACAGGATCCTGTTAGCACATGCAGCCTTATGGGCATTAACCATGGTCACTCGTGTAACATCTGGTTTCTGCTGAACCCAACTTCTCCCTCACGCTCAAGAAAGTGGGAGCGCTCAACCTGACCCTACCATGTCTAAGCGACCCTACAATGACAACACAGCACATGCAAGACCAAAGAAAACAATTTCAGGAAGGAATTTCCAGGTTTTGTTTCCAAATAAATAAGTATTAACTGAAGAAAAAGGGGAAAACGGATTCAAAAGGTGTTTTCTTAATATCAGTTGTTTCCAAAACTATTGCACTGCAGAATTAATCCTCAAGCAATCAGTCTCAATGAAATGACTCCGCCTAAACTACTCAAAACACATGTTTGACAAGACTCTCCAATGTCCAAGGCAGCAGTGGGGTGAATTGAGCCCAAGTCCTCCAGCAAACATTAATCAGCTAATTACGGTGTCTGGCTGCACAACCACTGCCATTAACAAGGGGTTTGCAGTTATCACTGCTGATGGCTTTAAACGTCACTGCTAATTAGTTCTGGAGAGAAAAGGCTCCACAACCCAAAGTTCACATTGCCCTGTCGTCAAGAAAAGTCTTAGCCTTTCTGCATGTTTTAGCTGATGGGAGGCCGTTTCCCTCACTGATTATTGCCAGTAAAGCCTAGCATATATGCACACAACCCTAATTAGAGAATTACTTCTACCTCAGTAAAGCATCTCCAAAATCTGCTTCATCTTCCAAACATGCAGAGACAGCACATAATGTGTTTTCATAAGCTGAGTGCTGCACTTGATAATACAGAAAAGTCTTTTTGGAGTGTATCTGATTTCTGTTCTTCAATATTTTAATGTGGAAAACTTCAAAATGAGGTAAGAAAAAAGCACAACTATTCTCTCACAAACTAAAAAACAATCTGCTTAGGAATCACAAAATGCAGGTTAATCCTCTGTTGTGATACAACTGGTAGAAAAATAGCAGATGTTTTCAGGTAAATATCAAAAATCCACATGGTACTGATTGATTCATAGTAGAAATAAGACATTGCTTTCACAGAAAACCCCGAGCTAGAAATATATCCTAGCACACCTAACACCACGAATCCCAAACATCCCGCTTTTAACCAACAGCTGCTTCATTCCCCTTCTCCCTTCCCAAAAGCCTTTGAACTCCTTGGCCACTTTCAACAAGCCCGAGTTGTAGGGCTCAAAGGAAAAAAAAGATCCTACAAGTTTCGAGGAGAAGAGCTTTCTAGACCAAAAGTAGTGGTGCATCAACGGGAAAAACCACAGTTTGAGCTACCACACACAAACGCACAGGCCAGTTCCCATCCGCGTACCTGGGGGTACCCGCAGGAGATGCTGCCAGTAACCTGGTGTGGAAGCGACCTCCAGGTACCTTGGTGGGGAGGGACAGGGGACGTATGCTCTGGAGAAGACACTTTCCTGGTACTCTTCCCACTGAATCCAAAAGGCATGGGTAAGAAGCATGGTCAAAAAAAATCAGGAAAAAAAGGAATATATGCTACAAAGGAGCAGGACAGGCTGGGACCGCTGAACAGGGGGGGTGGACACAGCCAAGGAAGGAGGCAGATGACTGGGCTGGTGCTCATTCTTGATAACGCCCAAAATCAAAGAGCATCTAGTAGAATCTTCTTCTGCACCAGCTAATAGTGCTGGACAAAATGGAACAATCAGGTGCACTGAGGTACTTCCATATGCTATGAGTAGGTACTATAAGTAGGGAAATAATAATTTCCAGATTCTCACTGGGAGAGGGATAAAAAAAGCAGCGT
Source organism: Haliaeetus leucocephalus (assembly GCF_000737465.1). NCBI lineage: Eukaryota > Metazoa > Chordata > Aves > Accipitriformes > Accipitridae > Haliaeetus > Haliaeetus leucocephalus. The sequence goes on along the minus strand of NW_010973302.1, from coordinate 2,979,365 downwards.
AGATCAGTCAGAAGTACCAGGGGTAAATCAGACACTGAGGGAATGCCTTCAGGGCAGAGAGCAGCCCAATTGTCAGATCATAACATGGATCTCCAATATCTAAATCCCACTTGAAGCACGTGTGTACATCTACGTATGTACATACACATACGTGTATACGCCATCACCGAGAGGTAAAATGCAGAATCTATTTCAAGTGCGTGGGTTTGAGCTAGACCGCTGCAGTGCGCCCAGGCCATTTTGGTCTGATCAGAAGTAGAGCAGATTTTCTCACAGTGGAGGAGGAGGAGACAAGGCTCCAAGAGCAAAACTAACAGCTCCAGGAGCAGCAGCCCCTGGAGAAGAGGCAGAGAGGAAGAGCATCTTTGGGACCAAATCAAGAGGCTGTGAAAAAATTATTTGTGCAACTCTACTGCGATGTGGTGAGTCAAGCAAGACTGAATTTGTAAAGGTCACTGAAAAGAGAAGGGAGCAGTGATCAGGATTTGGATGATGCTGCAGGGAAAAAGAGACTTTGAAGAATAACATAGTTAAGAAAAGGAAAGGATTCAGACCTTCATGCTAAAGTTAAAGGGATATGGGTCAATCATTTTGCTTAGATGATGACAACGTTAAAATAGGAAAATAATTTCACAGAAGTCCAAACAGTCATAAATCCTGCAAGAAGAGGCACACGGGGTATGGACCACGAGGTGAGAGTTCAGCTGATGAATAAAGGGCAAAAAGAGTCAGGGACAGCGAGGGATGAGAATCACATCAATGAAGCCAAGATAGCAAAGGGCAGAGGAAGAGGGAAGAGATGAGTTGTCAACTTCCCACATGTGAATAATCCCAGTGATACCATTCACACACAGAAAAAGCTAAAAAACGTATGTATTATAGAATTAGGGTCTTAAAGCAGGACTTACCACTTTGCCTACAGCAAAACACTTCAAAGTGGCGGCATGAACATCCTCCAACAAGTTACGCTGTTCTTAGTTTGTACTATGCTACTTCATATGTTACATGACACCTACATTAAAGCTTCAACAGCATCCTCATTGTTAAACAGTATTAAAATAGGGCTTGAATGCAGCAAGAGGGCCCTAAAACAACATTTGCCTATTTATAGATGACAACTAACTCTTCTGAGTAGATCAGCAGCCAATAGTTACTTGTTTGCAATCTTCTCAGCCATCACAGGAAAGAAAAAAACAGACAAGCAGATTTTGTGCCTGCGATGGTAAATGCTTGCAACTATTTTGCAATGCTGCAATATATAGATTTCATCATGCTACTAGCCTTTCATTATATTGTCATCATCTGCAGTTGAGTGAGAACACATCAAGTAACACATCAATATCCCTTTTGCAGTGCAATTCCCAGGGCCTCCAGCCTGTGACATTAATATGAGGGAATAAGAAAGTCACCAGAACTTTCTTCTTGGATTCATATATCAAAGCCACCAATGCTTACTCTATCTTGTTCTCAGTAATGACTATAGAAAGAGAAGCTTCCCTCCACACAAACACATACGTAAAGTCAAGTAGGTTCATGCAGCTAGAGCATAAAGACATTGTTTTCCAGGTATTTTTGCCCACACACCGGCATTCCTTTCCCACTCGGGGTGTACATCAGTCACAATTCTACTGTCAAACGTGATTTTTTAAACTATCTAATAGTAGTCATTGTGTATTTTAATTAACGCATACATAGTAACTGGCAAACACGGACACGAGCAGTGAGATCTATTGACCCAAGGGGTAAATTATGATTAAGGAAAACAGAGTAGAGTTTTTATTTGTTTTTAACCTTAGAAACCAATAAATTTGAAGCTCACTGAAATATGAAATTGTGTGAATAACTGCAATTATTTTGAGGTCATTAGAAAAATCCTACAAACTCCTCATTTCTCCAGTGTGTTTTGTCAGAAATGTAATGAGTTTTTTTAATTCAGTTGTACTCATTACTCTATGTAATCAGAAGAAAGAGAAGTTTAAAAGCTATTATTCAATATCTAAGCAGAATTTATTTGGGTGGAAAATGTCATCACACCCAGAGATGTCGGATGCCATCCAACAGCACAGCTGTGACTTTGGCTGCAAGCGGACATCACTATTACGCAGGGTGCCGAAACTTCAAGACTTGCTCACTTGCCATTCCGGCACTACAGAGCACAAGTGGTACGTTTTTGTCCTATCAAATTTATATTGAATCTGTGGAACATATTTTCATTATATAAAGTTTCTCTGAAGTTCTGGAGAATTTCAGAGACTGATTAGAACCGCTGGTGTATTTACTAATAACCAGGGAAAGATGAGAGGAGCCTTGGCTCCTCAGGTTAAAAAAAAACCCCACAGAATTAAAATTCAGACTTCTTTCTTTCCTCTAATGCAGCCAATTACATACCTAAACTGATTATTATTCTTATTTCATAAATTAATTCTCAGTTCCATCTATAGAAGAAAGATTTGGCTTAACCTACAATGGTAGTGTGTTAGGCTGCACTAGAGTTCCTCTCTTCCAAGCATCATGGAATATTTGGAAGTTTTGCTTTTTGTTTTGAAACATTTGGGAGTTTATGCAAGAAATTGATTAAGATTACAGGAAACTGAAGCAGCTGAACACCCATATGACTACAATATAGAATCATTTAGGTTGGAAAAAACCTTTAAGATCAAGTCCATATGCATAATTATATATAGTCCATATATATGATAACATACATTTTAGGTGTTAAGTATCTTTACATTTAGGGACTATCTTATCCAAAAATAAAAAGTAAATTTTAAGGTTTTAAAATAATTAATATATTTACATTTACTAGAACGAGCTTCACGCTTGAAACATCATATAGCAAAGCAGCTAAAAATCATTTCTCAATGAAATGACAATCAGAAAAGTTTAACCATTGCATTAAATGGTTAAATATTTCCTGAAAAGCCATGACTACTTAACGTAATAGGAAACAGGCAGAACGGAAATACACTCACAATAATTCTGATAAAACGGATGTTTCCACATGCTGTTACTTGCTGAAATCAATGTGACAGAGAACATTCAAGAATTTCTGTTTAGTTGAGTTTGGGCATTCAAAATTTATCTTTCTTTCCCTTAAAAGGTAGAAAATGTGCTAGAATTACATGTTCTCATCTACTACCTTCCAGCTCAGACAATCTTAAACTATGTTGCTTACCTATAAAGCAACTATATTAAAGAAAAAAGCCACTCAAGTATTTAAGTATTGTACATTTGGTCTGTGGTTTTGGGTTTGTTTTTTTAATAGCACTTAAATACTACTTCTAATCCAATCTGCAATATCAAAAAACCCTACAGCCTCAAACTGTGATACATTTCACCTGCTCAGAGATCAGATGGCAACATTTCTTTACCATTTCTTTTTGACAGTAAATTAAAATGCAATGCAGCTTTATGCCTTTTAATTTAGTCTTTCACTCAGGCAAACCAGTAGAGCTTTTGCTGTATTATTTCTTCACATAGTGAATACGCAGCTGATTGCAACATTTTTCCTTTCTTGAATGATGCATTGGGAAGAAAATAAAGATTCTCCACAAGGCTAGGAGGAGACTAAATTTTCAGAGAGATCAAAAAACATTACAGAAAAAAATTAAGTCCTCAGTTTTCAGACAGAGCAATTAAAGCAATGAACCTGCCACAGAACTTCCAATAAAATTAATGTTTGCTGACAGTTTTAATATTTTCTCTTTTACATCACATCATGGGCATTGTCAAACCCTGATGTTCCAGACAGCTCCATAGAAACGATGAGAATAACCAGGGTTGGACAAAAATCTTCCTACCAAAATGTTTTTTCTTTATAAAATTGAATTTTTGACTAAATATATTCCCTTTGCAAATAAGTACCACTTTTCCCAGAAAATATATTAAAATGTTTCAAAACATTCATACGAAACTAGATGACTAAATTAAAATGTTCCATCCATCATTTGGTTCATAGTAAAAATAATTTTAACATCCTACCATGCTGCTTCATGGGAGCTGCATTTGGATTTCCCCCTGCACAAAAGCTCCTCTAGTGTGAGACACATCTCCCATCACACACCCTAATCAAAAAATCTTGGGAATTCAATTATCGGGATACTGTCCATCAAAATGAAGTCCTATCAGTAAGTTTAGCTTACAGACCAGTAACATGAATCGCCTATACTATAATTGTAAAGGGGCATGAAAGCAATATTGCCTAATTTCAGTGTTGCAGGATGAGGTTTTATTTTATTTTTCTAAGCTTTCTTGAAGAAAAATACCTTCTCCCCCATATAAATATATTCTACTAGGAAAAAGCTCCTACATCTACTAGGTCTAAGAATATGCACTCATTTAATCTAAAAAATAAAGCTACTTATCAGTGGGGATGTGTGCTACCACAACAGCAGGCTGAGCTGGGACCCCAAGCCCAGCAAAACGAGACACAGCAAGGAGCAAAAGCACAACATGGTTCTTCACCAATGCATCTCCTGGCTTTCAGGTTTGTTTTTTTTCTTAGGTTGGTTCAAATAAAAAAAAACAAAAAATCATGCCCTTTTCTATGAACTACTAAATGGTATAAAAGCCTTCTACTTCACATAATTAGTGCCAACTTCTACATTTTCTCACCAAATCAGTACTGTGCATTTTGCTTGGCCTACCCACAGTACTCATTAATTTTGAAAATTAGCTATTGCCATCCAGAGGGACTTTGACAGGCAGGCCTGTGCAAACTTCATGAAGGTCAACAAGGCCAAGCGCAAGGTCCTGCGCGTGGGTTGGAGCAATCCCAAGCACAAATACAGGGTGGGTGATGAGTGGACAGAGAACAGCCCTGCAGAGAAGGACTTGGGGTTATTAGTGGATGAAAAACTGAGTATGACCTGGCGATGTGTGCTCGCAGCCCAGAAAGCCAACTGTATCCTGGGCTGCATCACAAGAAGCGTGACCAGCAGGTCGAGGGAGGGGATTCTGCCCCTCTGCTCTGGTGAGACCCCACCTGCAGTACTGCATCCAGCTCTGGGGTCCTCAACATCAGAGGGACACGGACCTGTTGGAGCGAGTCCAGAGGAGGACACGAAGATGGTTAGGGGGCTGGAGCACTTCCCCGATGAGGACAGGCTGAAAGAGTTGGGGTTGTTCAGCCTGGAGAAGAGAAGGCTCTGGGGAGCCCTTATTGTGGTCTTGCAGTACCCAAAGGGGGCTACAGGAAAGATGGGGAGGGACCGTATACAAGGGCATGTAGTGATCAGACAAGGGGTAATGGTTTTAAACTGAAAGGGTGGATTTAGATTAGATATTGGAAAAAATTTCTTTACACTGAGGGCGGTAAGGCACTGGCACAGGTTTCCCAGTGAAGCTATGGCTGCCCCATCCCTGGCAGTGTTCAAGGCCAGGCTGGATGGGGCTTGGAGCAACCTGGTCTGGTGGAAGGTGTCCCCCTGCCCATGGCAGGGGGGTGGAACTGGATGATCTGGAAGGTCCCTTCCAACCCAAACCATTGTAGGATTCTATGATTTTAGTTCCATTATAAAGGTTATTTCTTTAAACTAGAACGCTAAAGGGTTTCCCCCCCCTCTATATACACATTATATTTAAGTTTATCTTTAATCAGCTGCTCATTAAAGAGTTGACAATGAAACTCAGTAACTGTATTTCACATCTTGCATTTGTTCCTGGAAGACGTGTTCAAGAACTCACCAGAACACCAATTCTCCAAACCCCCTTGATCCAAACGGGATGCAGTGGCATTAACTAACACTTAGGGAGCACAGTGCGAGTACCCACCCTGCTCAGCACACCCGCCCTTGGCCAACACCCAGCAGTAAGCCGTGCTTGGATTCATTAGGCAAAGACCAAGGAAATCAGATGTTTTCACTAGCTCAGCCCCTCCTTGAGCACCAACCTCAAGCTGTCTTCACCCTCATACTGAAGCATTTCTGTCTCCAAAGCACAACGTTTGCAGCCCCTCACTGCACACATGACATGCTGACCCTCTTCTGCGCTGGCTCCTCCGCTCCCGGGAACCCGACACAGGCTCCAGCAACGAGGCTGATCTGTCACAGCACAGTACTGTCTGCCTCTCTCCTCCTCCCCGCTGGCTCCAGGCCTTCCCTTCTCCAAACTGTCCACCCAACCTACCCACTTTTCTCAGTTTTCATGGAAGAAATAGCAGTGGGAATGGTGAGACACCCACCCAACTCTGCTTGCATGGATGCAGAAAACTCCTCATCGTGACAGTCCTTCATGAACTGAACAGAGAGCTTTTTATGGCTATGCCCCATTTATTTCAGCTCTAAATATTGTTTCTAGCCTGAACTCAACAACTTTTAAAAAAAAGTGACTGTTGAATATAGGATTCCAGTAGCAGCATCCACAATTTAGTGGTCAGATGTACGGTCACCTCTCTGCTCCTGTTCCCCTCCAAGTAACCTTCTGCAAAATCCCGACTGGCAATAAAAACCACGAGATTCAATTTCTACAAGTCCAATGCCATCTGTTTTCCCTCATGCACCACTCCTCATTCCAAACCACTTCAACATTTCATGCTGCTCCTGGAAATTTCCTTTTCTAAAACATCATCTTTTCTTACCTAAAGCAACAAGCTTGCCCACTGGGGTCTCCCAAACAGAAGATTCTCTTAAATCGGCTTTTTTTTATTTTTGCATTGGTATTCCCACAAGTTTTTATTCCAATACAATACATGTGTGTGGGTGTATTTTAGTCTGACACACCACTTTGTTGTTGTTTGTCATCAGAGGCCAGAAGGACAGCAGTCGCAGCCTGCTCGCTGCCGGGGTCCACGGCCCCGTCGCTCCCGAGTCCAGTTCATGGACTTCGCGTTCACCAAATAACAGGGGGCCACAAGTCACTTCCCAATCGCAAAGTGCAGGGGAGAGTTTTAGCAATACAAAGCATTAGTGGCCATGGCAACCATAATGCAATGACCTTCTGGTTATTTTATTACAGCATTAAATCAATATTTCTGCCTTGGGAGAAAAACTGGGGCAGTCCCACGTTGGCCTAGAAGATGCATCTAAGAGGAACATTTTTTTTCCCACCATCCTAAGTAAGATTAGAAATAGTTGTTATATAACAGGATGAGCCTTTAGCCACTAATGGAAAAAAATAATAAAAAACCCCCCTCGTATTAAACTCTTAAACTTGCACCTATGCTAAAACCCAGAGCCTACCAAAGGTTGGGATAAGCACTTGTTTGTGTCAGAGTTTGTAAAATTACACAGTGCTCTGGGATTATTACGGATCTTGTCAAAACTACTCTAGAGGCAGAGGGGAGGATTATGGTGGGGAATTGACTTTCTCTGACTGATTTTAATGAAAAGTCAGATTTCTGAGACAACGTTATAATAATGCTTCCACTTCTCCCCACAGCCTGGAGCATCTCTGCCTTTCTCCCCCCTCGCTTGTCTGTTCGTAAGCTGATATCAGCACTTTGATGTGCCTTTTACTGCTGGAGCTGGTCCCCTCCCTCCTCAGCCCTTGCTGCAATACATATGATTGCCAGCCCATAAATATGACTGCGCTGTGTCAGGCTGATCAAAGTGTCAGACTGTCACATCTGTCTGAAAAAAAGCAGCAGTTTGCACTTGATCCATAACATATGTAGGACATAGAAATCCTTAACTATAAAATTACTCATCTTAAACACTGTAATAATCAGGCATGGCTGCTACAGATAGCCTGTTATTATACATGTGTTTAAAATTCAGATTAGGAATGTCTTGTTATTACTTTTACAAACCCACACAGCATCGTGGTTTCCCCAAGCAACATTAACCAACCTACTACTGAAACGACACTGTTTTACAAAGGGACTCCACTCCTTCCCCTAAGAGGATATTTATACTGGGGTTATACTGTCATTTAACCCAGGAGAGAAATGCCTCAACATGAATAAGTGTAGTGGACACCCACTTTCCCCACTCCCTTTTATTCTTTAATTGCTACTTTTTCTATTATATCTATGTTTACATATAGATTTACACCTATCCCCAAAGCTTTACGGTGAGTTATTGTGGTTTTGGGGGGGGGGGTTTCCTGGTGGTGTTTTGGGTTTTTTTTTTCTCCCTGAGATCACAGCAAAACATAACACTAGCAGTCTCACAATTACATGATGCATTTTGGGAAGCCAGCATCAGGTCATTAATGAAGCCTCCTGCCTTCTTCACAGGGTGAATCAGGAGATAATCGGGCAGCATTGGCAGAAGAGCTTTTATTCAAATTCACATGTATGCTATCACAGACAGCACACCAAAAAAAAAAGGCTACCTCACTTTGAGAATAACTATCCTCATTTTTTCTTATTTTTTTTCCTTTAAGTAAGCATGTTGTCAAATTTGTTTTGGGGCACAGACTGCAAGTACACAGTCTTTAGGCTTTATTTTGTTGTCGACATGATTTGCAAGCACAGCACCAGCAAACCAGCACGGAGCTGCCCTGCAGGCTTTGCCACAATTAGGGCTCTCCCCCCCTCTGCATCGCTTCTCCTCCTCTCTCCTAACACATTCACTTCGCCTTCTTGTTACCAGGTATATAATGAGGCATTTCTTTCCACAAGAAACCTCGGAGCATGCCGCAAGGAGCCAGCACCTGCTTGCAACTGGGGAGTTTCAGCTCTCCTTTGCCTGTCTTCGCCGGTGTCCTCCAGGAACACGCACGGATCCTGCACCATGCCCTGTCGCTTGGAAAGCAGAAGCTTACTGCTATACTGAACGTAAGGAAGAAAATAAGTTTAAACTGCTGGTATGTTCCCCATGCACAGTGAAACAAGGAGTCAATTTTAATGAAAATATTTAAATTAACATAGAATGCAAAAAAAAAAGCTTCCATTTTTTCTTCATTGGGGTCTGGAAGGAAAGAAAAACCTGGTGATGCTCTGCCCAAGTGCCACTGTGGGATAGGAAACCCAGGGTGAGGTCACCCCAGCAATGATGAGAGTTTAACAACTCTCCCTTACCTCCTTAAGGAGACTTTAGCATTTTGACCAGAGCAGAGTTATTTCATAACTGCTCTACGGACAGTTTTACTGAAGATCAGCGTTATTGCAGCTAAAAGCTTGTTTTCAATAATATTTTCTTATAAGATCACTATCAAAAAATGCAAAGCAGCACCTATCAAAATAATTCTGAAGCACAGGTTCAAAATCCCTAATGATATTATTTCTAAAAGATTACCTCTCCAAGAGGCATGTATTACACCCCTGCTGAAATAGAGTGACCAGATTTCACCACTATTCACCCCAGTTTCTCAAGTTAAGCAGTAAATAAGCAAACAAACAAAAAAACCCAAACACAGCAACTCCTATTGCTTCACCTCCTTTTTGTTGGACTTCACACAGAAAATGCAGCTTCCTTACATCACCCTCTGCCTGCTCAGAACTCAAAAGGTAGTCAGGATTTGTATGACACACCACGCTAAAAATTGCTGGCTTGTTCATAAGGCACCGCAGGAAGAGCAGATGAGCTATCCCGCACTCACATGCTTCCAACAGCCCGTGTTTGTGTTATACTGGCCGATAACACATGGCAAAAAACCAAACCCTCATACCCTCTGAGAAACAGACTTCATAAAATTAATTTTGCATCTCATTGCCTACTACACCACTGCACTTTGGACTCATTTATCTCAACAATGCCAAATTACTCAGTGCTTAATAAAAATTCCAAATTTTTTTAAAAAAGCAAAACACTAGAAGTAGAGAAGTAGTTTTGCAAAGCCATCACTGAAGTAAGACGTACTTTACACTGTGAAGGTCTCTACTGGATTTCCCTGAAATATTATTATTTGGAAATATCCTATTATTTGTACGATACAGTGACTCAAAGCTTTAACCATCAATCAGAAACATTGGTGCTAGGTGCTGCACACAGAGGGAAAAAAACATTCATCCCAAAGACAAGCAATATTGGTGGCATGTAGGGAAACACTGCTTCTCTGGGGCACAAAGGTTGCCATCGGAGGACACTCAGCATTTCTTTCAGATTTACCACCTGAAAGAGTTACTTGCTTTCACAGCATGGCTATAGGCTTCTTTTAAACCAGCCGTCATGGTAATTCATGAGCTTTTGCATCTCCTGGACCAGTCGGGAGCTATGAGAAGTCAACTCGTACTCTCTGCTCCTGCATCACCTGTTGCATTAGCAATATGCAGCGCTTCAAGCAGCAGGGGTTGTACAAAGCTGTTTTACCAGCCACAACATCAGAGCAACGCCACACGGTCGAGTCTGTGCAGGTCCCATCCCACCCAGCGAACTCCAAATCTCGTGTCCCTTCATGACGACAACATCAAGGAGCAAATTAAATCCTACTCTCAGGACTTATATCATTCCACCATCTCCACCCGAGTCCTACCAAGTGATATATGCCACCACATTGTTACCATTAATAGTTTACATGTGCGTAACAGAAAGGACTCCCTCTTAGCTTCACACTTTTAAAGTACATAGAAAGGACTGAACGTTTATTTTTGTCACTGAAGATGTAACTCCCAACTTTTATAAAGAACATGGCTGCAGAAATTATTATTTTTACAGAACCACTTAATCATGAAGAAAGAAGCACTTCAAAAATATTGTTCTCGAGAAGCATCAATGTAAAGGCTTTCTTTGTTGACAAAGTACTTTGTTTGCAGCACAGAAAATACAGTCAGTAAACAAATTTCAACCTTTGGCAGCTCCTTTCTAACTTTGTATTTTCTTTTTAGATACTGAAGACATCATCCATTTACCAGGCTTCTGCCTTCATCGGGTATTCATGCAAAAGAATATCATTGTATAGGATGTCATGACATAGTTCTTGCTTATCTTAAGAGTAGGATTTTAAAAATCCTTTAAGAGGTTGATTTTTTTTTTAAATCAGGATTTTTTTCTGGGTAACCTGAAAAGAAGGAAACATCCCTTACTAACAATTCCTTCCATTCCTTTAAAGTCTCCTTTGTCACACTCCAAGAATTTTTTAGACTTCCAAACAATGAACCAGAAGCACCTTGCTCAGGCAAAACAAGCCCATATCCAGAGGGTTTTTCTTGCACTAGTAAGCAGAGGCTGTTGAAGCATTTCCTATTTAACTGGCACATACAAGAATTTACCCCAAGGAAAAGGAAACCCAGAACAACATGCCTTTGCTCCATTATTTCAGGAAAGCTTAAAGGAGCGAAACACAGATTCCAGCATCAGCTCCCACGCAGTCCCTCCTCTGCGATCACCACCCTGGAGTGTAAGGAGAGTCCCATGCCAACATGAAAATTTGGCCTAGCCCATGGCAATACCGGCTGCATTCCTGCGGTGTCCCAGCAGAACTTGCTCTGTACCAGTTGCGTTCCTCCAGCACCGAGGTGGACAGGCTTTTGCCTGCCCTTGCTGCTCAAGCACCCCACGTCACGCATTGCCTTGGATTTTTAGTCCACACACCATCGGCTCAGCCTGGAGGATTGTCCTTGGATCCACACTCCAGAGCACAAATTTTAGGCTCTAGGACCATTAAGCTGCAACACCAATCGCTATGTCATTTTCTGCCATAAAATTAAGCAATCCACAGAGACAGCTTTAACTGGATCCTCTTAGAAGAAATTGTTTCTCACCATATACCCTTTCTGGCCTCTTGTTATTGTCCTCCCGATATTCATGGTTTACTGGCTGGTTTTAATCATAGTAAAATGAAACCCTGTTGATACAATAGCTGTGAACACGGGACTGCCAGGCTAGGAAGTGCTCAGTCCTGCCTGACATCATTTTTATTTGCCTAGAAGTTCTTTGCTGTAACATCTCCCTCAGTAAGTTGAGCCCATCCCGCAGTGTAGAAGGAAAACTCACGTGTTTGAAAAGTACTTAACGGACAAGCTCACAGACTGAATCCAATTTCAGAAGCTGCATCCATAAATAATAAAGGATGAAGACACATAGAAGTTCAAGCTACAAATTCAGACGCTTAGAGAAAACATTTCAGAGTTGGAAATAAAATGAAAATAATTCTAAAAAATTTCTTTTCCGTAAGAGAGTTTGGCCAAATTGCTGGTCACTTCCAATAGCATGGAAACATTTCCCCTGAATCTCAGAAAGCAGCAAGAATAAAGACAGACTGCAATGGAAATAAATTCATTTCAGTCAGCTATGGATGCTGCCACTACTGTTTTTCACAAAATAAAAAATTTGATGTTTGATCAGTGTAACATGCCAATGAAAAAAAATCTACACTCACCAGGCAAAGCAGCTACTCATTAGTTCTGGTCCAGATTTAAAGAAATAGCTTCTGGAAACAAGAACTTGAAGGAGAGCTTCATTTTCTGTTCTGCTCTCTCTTAAAATCAATTATTTCTAGCCTTACCAACTGTGGAAAAAGTTGAAACAAGTGCATTTCCAATTCCAAAGCCAGACAACACATAAAAAGCGTTCAACCAGATTTCATATTTTAAAGCCAATTTCATAGCTTTTTGCTGTCCAGCCGATGATTGCTTAATGTCCGAGGAGAGCACCACAGGAGGAGGTATGTGCTATTTACAACCAGGTAAACCTACATTTTATGTTCAGATCCCAGACAGCTGCAAACTTTCTTGTCTGATTGGACGTTCCTGGAAACACCTTATGTATTTTAAAGACTTCAAGTGTTTACCGTCCAAATATCTAAAAATGTGATAGGGCACGCACCTTCCGTTCATTAAAGGACTCTGCTTATGCACGCTATCTGGATAAAGCTAGGCAAAAGAAAGAGTTAAGCAAATAACTTATGTCCCTACTCTGCCTCCCAAAAATAGCTAAAATATTCTGTCTTCCACAATTCAGTTCGGAAACCCAGATCAAATCCATTAGGTAGATGTTGCTAGAGAGCAGACTGGAAGTTATGATTACTTTCCTTTACTCAACAAGTCCATGTCCTTAATACCTTCAAGTGCACGACAGGTCTTACCCTCCAAGAACTTGATTTCACCTGGCCTGGCCTTCCAGGTCACTGCCCCCCACCCCAAGCTACTGAACATTTTGGGTCAGGATCCTTTTAGACCTCGACCGCTTAATTTTTCTCTGCTTGAGCAGAGCATCAGAGCAGAGACTAAACCTCAATAACTCCTTGTCCAGCCCCGAAGCTGGAGTCGTTCCCTTCACACACCTCGATAGGTAAAACTGCATTACAAAGCGCAGGGTAAAATAAAGGTGTCTGGTTGGCTTTAAATGAGCTAAAGAGGGAAATAAAGTGAGAAAAACAAACCAGGCTGAAACTGAAACATCCCTGCTCCACTTCTGATTTCATTACTTACTCTATAACCTGAGGCATGATTCTCTCCCTTGATTTTTCTTCTGTAAGATCTGACTGGTAACCGTAGCCACTAACAACAAAAAAATGACTCAAAAATGATGCGTTCAAAGTTTTCTGCAAGATCACAAGCGTAGCACTGAGGAAGAGAGGCGATGTCCGTTTTACAATCCCTAGTTAATTTAGATGTAGCCAAACACGTTATTTTCTAAATGCGTGAAAGATTAATTTCTGACTTAAGATCTTGGATGCCAGACACCAGCCCAGGTGAGCTTTTAGGACTGAATTATAAACCCATGAAAATAGAGTTTATAATGGAAATGCTGACAGACTCTCAGCTACAGCTACACTAGTGGGAACCACTGTAATAAAATGAATGCAATCACTCACCCCATTTCACCAGATTTTATTGCTGTAGAGAAAATTAAGAAACTTAACATCTTGCTCTCCACTAAATTGCTTTTTCTTCCCCAGACTTTTTGGCGTGCCCTTTGTGATACCACTTACTTGTAAACATCCTCATTTTTGTCTGTATAGTAAAACACGTGCATTTAGCAGCTTAAATTAGGATTTCTCTCTCTATAGTGTTTAACTTCCTATCTGGCCACTTTATTCCGAATCTTATTCAAATTAAAGCAGGGCTATTATGCAAGGCACAAAAGTTCAATTTGAGTAAAATCTGGGCAGGATTTTCTTTTTTGCATGAAAACAACAGCATAATAAATGCTAATCATTATAATCTTTTCGATGTGAAAGCTTTTCAAGAGTATTTTTGCATTTACGAATATAAAGCATGCTTCCAATTTACATTCTAAAGGTTTGCATAGAATCTGAGATTAGAGATAGAAGAGACCTACATGTCATCCCTTCAATTCCCTGTCAGTACTGGATTGTATCATCTGATGGTAAATATGGAATAAGAAGGTTTAAGAATTATATGTTTTAGCTTGTATACCCATAATCACCCTACATCAATCACAGCATGCAGAAAAATTTGGAAACCTACATTTCTGTACCACTGCACGTCAGTCAAGTCCCAAACTAGCACATACATCAACTACTTCTCTTGGTCAGACATGGGCACCAACTAGGGTAGAGAAACCTGACCCCTTTTAATGAAATTGCTTGGATGATGTGTTTTATGGAACTTGAAGATTGACCCAGCTAATTTAAATCCCTCTCCCCTCTAGTGACACAGTGGCATCACAACTGACCTATTTCTCATTTGCCCAACAGAGGTCATCAAGGACAAATGAGAGGGTTGTAAACAGCTTCTCTCATCTTATTAAACATCGCTTCAGAAACGTGTATAGATTTTGAGTAAGCAAGGTCAAGAAACCATTAGAAAGGTTAAATTGGAAACAAGAGAGCATGCAAGGTGGTCACAAGATTGTTCCAAGTCAGAAAATTAAATTAACCTAAAGCAATCCCTGAAGGTGACTACATCTTCATTACTTTTATTAGGGACAAAAGTAAAATCAAGAAATAGGGGAAGACCTATTGAAAAAAGATGCGAAGCACGAGCTACCCAGAAAGCCTTGCCACTTTTGAATTCCCCCCCACCTCCATCTGATCATGTTTGTTCAATGTTTCATGTTCACTTTTCATGAGCTATTGCTGCAGTTTTACCAGTATGGATGTCAGCATAAAGCAAACAAATCACACGGAGAGACATTTTAAAATCTGCCGCATTTCTATTTATCCTGAAATGCATTGCACACTCATCCAAAACAGGGATCAGAAGAATACCGCAGGCAAAATAGCACTTAGACATCTAAAGAATACGCTTACTCAGAACTTGGTCAGCTAAACTAGAAAGTGCGTGAGCCAAAAACACTCTGCAGAACCCACTTAAGCAAATGAAGTGGTATAAACGACTAAGTTGTCACTAGAAAATGTACTTTAATACCTAAAATGATACTGCTGAGTATATCCCAAAGCTTTTCTGCTCTGGCTGACCCAGCTCTCTGAACACTTATAAGTTTATGCTCCTTCAGAAAACCGAAATTCACAGAACCACCCAGTTTTCCACGCACACAAGGAACCGTCTGACGGACTCCAACATGCTCTACGGTCGCTTTCATTACAAACATGTAAAAATGGGCCCCAGCCTAAGCTCTTGCAAACTACCATTTTTGGCTGGACTGTGTTGCAGTTTCAGAGGAAGGAGAACAGAAATAGTCTCTGGGAGAACGGGTGCAGTGAGTTCACACCCCTCCACCAAAACGGGTCTGAAACTCAAGTCTCCCACTTCATTTGCAAGAACTTCAACAAAATGAACATGGGTACTTCTCCTCCAACGATGCAATAACAAGAACAACCATTCCACCTGTGCCCAAGAGCGTGCTATTTTAAGTACAGAAGGCAGTTTCCAGCTCTGGAGCCCAGAAAAGGAAGGAGATGAGACTGCAGACACATTCCTCCTCAGCAGACGTTGGCATTCAGCACACCAGCTCCTACAAATCTCACTCTTTGGCATTTAATTCTCCCCATTCACTGTAAATGACACTTAGGATCCAATTCATCATTATAAATGCTATTCTGAGAGTCAGGTCCCTAATGTTCAGGATATGCAGGGTGAGCAATTGAAGTCTAGGTTCACTGTGAACTCCAGATATTATATTCAAGTACCCCAAACTACATGACACCAAGCTTGAAATATAAGTATCAAATTACACTGAACTGCTCATGGTTAAGAAAATAGCACATTTCAGCAAACGTAGCCAAAGCTTTTCCAAAGAACTAGCTCTTTGTTCTTCTATAATCTTATAAGATAAATACAGCTATAAAATTATCCATTTTTACTGGCTTTACACTCTAGGCTTTTCTCAGGGAAAAAGTCCTGATTGTGTGTTCTATATTAAACATGCATGCAAGATGTCTACATTTTAACCCTTCTAAGTAACAACTGCACTACACATCACCTGGAAGCACAGTTTCAAGAACCTTCCCATAACATATTTTTAAAGGATATACAAGTATCCTTCACTTCATTGCTGCTACCTTGTGCCATAAGGCACTAATGATGCTGCTGTTGGATAAGAACATATAATCTGGACATTCAACTAAGCAACAAAACCAGTAAGATATTGGGGAAAGTGATGTATGACAGTTTAAATCAGGTTTCTTCAGTCCAGAAAAAAATAAGAATAAGGATGAGGGGTCTGAGCAAGAGGTTCAACAGATTTTAATGTGTTTGGTTGCAATTAAAGAAGTGATGATCCCTCTGTTGTTCTTGGTTATAAATAGAAAGATTAGATCAGATTCCTTAATATTAGAGAAGATGTAGGTTGGACATCAGAAAATCTGTTAGTGTACTGAAACAAAATCAGGCTGAATAAGGCTGTTCATCGCTCCACTGTCGTTTTGAGTGCTGTAACACCTGGAGCACTGTACAGAAAGGCAAAGGCAGCTCCTCCAGCTTTTGGTATCCATCACTTCTCCCACAGACAGCCTGATCCTGCCTGCACGGACAAGGCACGCTGGGACCACCTGCCTTGCAATAAGCGTCAAGGGAAGAAAAGCAGTTGAAGGTCTCCTTTCCCACAGAGCTAAGAAAGGAGAGGCACCCAGCTCCTGTGTGCTGTCAGGGCTGAGCAGACACGCACAGGATGGAGCAACCAGGCACCGAGGAAACACAGAGGTCAGAACTGCTGTAACTTTGGGCTTTAATTGCCTCTGTGGTCAGGCAGCAGCTGAGCAGGAATTTCAGGGCAGCAGATTTAAATGTCAGCGTCTAAACAGAAGCAAGCTTCCCTTTATTTCATTTTTTTAAATCTCTTTATTCATTTTTATTTATTAGTATTGTTTCCAATAGCATTATTTCTGTTTCTGCAAAATATGCTGTAGCAATAGGCTGACAAATACATCTGAAGCACTTGTATCTCACACCAAGAAAGGCTCATAAAAAACACAGGAGGAGGACTCTGACCTCTGCAAATTCAAGTACGAGCATTGCTACTTCCAGAGAACAAAAAAAAAACCTATAAAGAAGAGAAATTTTAAACAATAATTTTTAATGTAAAAAAAATCCTTTTTGCCTAAAAACTAGCAAGACCAGGTTGTATAATTGGAGGCAAGGCAGGCCAGAGGCATGAAGAGCAGCGCAGCAAGTTTGAGCCAGCAGCAGCACAGCCTCCCCTGCCAGCCAGGAGCAGGAGACCGGCCTCGGCCAGGGAAAGGGAGAAGAAATGCTCCTAAATGAAAACTACCTCCAAAAGACTGAATGTGAACTAAATGCAGGTAGGTCCTTCATCGCTCGGATGACTGCCACTGGGAGATGGACTGAGGGAGGAGAAGAGGAGACACACAAAAAAGCAGCAAAAAGGTTTTTGGCAAGTCTCAGAGAAGCAATGGGGCCTGGGAAGGCGAGAATCACAAAGGCTTTCTTTCTCTCTAAAATTACTGCATCAGTTATTACCTGTTCTGTCACAGCAGCCCCAGGAACACAAGCAATTTGAAAGGTACCTTCATATCAGGAAAAAAAACCCCAAACCCAGAGTTAGTTTATACCCCAAAAGAACCTACAAGTCAAGCATTTGTTTTCAGGCTTAGAAGATTATACCCCAACAGCCCCTTTGTCCTCCACAATAAAGGACAAAGTGGTGACACCAAGAAAACTGAGGTTTAATTTCCAGAAAAAACATCCTGACAGATCTATTAGGCCGTAGGACACAGTCCCAAGGGAGGCCGTAAGAATCTTATCACTTAGGGCTTGTAAAACCAGAGCAGACAGTTGATCAGCAAACATGGTGCAGGAACAACCCTCTCCTGGAAGGTAAACTGGCCAGATGATCTACAGGCTGATGGCCATCTCCAGTGCCTATGATCTATTACACCCCATTATTTTAATTCACTGAACTGCATGCCCTCACTAACCAAGGCTGCTCCTTTTTCAATCCAATCTCCTCAAGTTCAGCCTAAGTAAATCTCTGCCAGGCAGTAAAAACAAAAGCAAAACCTTTTTCCTAAATGAAATTTGCTAATTAAAGCCACATTTCTATGCAGCACAAGGATAGGAAGAGCAGGAATTGCGGTGGCATGCATTCCTGCTGAGCATTTCTCAACAGCCCGATAGTAGAAGGGAATACAGCGCAGAAAAGACAGTGTTTCTGTTGTCACCCTGCACCCAAATAAAAAGGAGCATCGCACAGAAATGCAGTTCTCAAACACTTCACTCCTCTAGAATTTTGCTCTCCTACAGCTTGACAAAGTCATTAAATTGAAAATGAAGAAAAAAAGCAGTGTGTTGACGTGAAATTTTGTAACTTTTAGCTACTGATTTTCAGACTTCCATTTTTATGAGCAAAACAATTTCTCGCTTACTGATGTCCATTTAAAAAAAATTACAAGGGTCCCATTTTATCCTAGCTATTTAGCTGTCCTAAGTACCAGCAATCCTGCCATTACAAACATGAACACATGGGATTTCAAAAAAGGCAGGCAATCCCCTTGCAGGGCTGCTGCCGTCAGCTCTTTTCTGCCATTCACTGCCTGTACCGCAGAAGCTTGTGGAAGAGCAGCCAGCAGGAATAAAGGCACATCCACACCGTGCAATCGAGAGACACCAAGAACACCGAAGAGGACGACTGAACAACAGCCTTGGTCTTGGAAGAAGCCATTTACAATATGGAATAAAAAAAACCTTCTGTCTAAAGATACCTCCTGCTTCGATTGCAAAAGTTAAGTGACAGAGATGGGTGGCAGGCAAGAGAGCAAGGTGAGGCAATGAGACAATACTATGCGACAGAAGAAATATCATTTCAGAGCGCTTGCTTCAGCATGGTCTCAGCATTCATACGCCTTACTGCAAAGGAGGGTGTTCAAGGAGGACTGCAGCATACAGACAGACACAAAACACATGCAGTTACAATTTAAGCTTGCAGAAGTAACAGCGCTGTGGATGTCCAGCCATATCTTCCCAGAAGAGCTTTAATCCCTGGCTACGCAACATCCCAGTGGCACAACTTATGGGGAAGAACTGCCCGAGCCAACCGAAGATAGCACACTAAGCACCTGGAGAGGCAAATCAGCACGAAACGTGGTGTTTCACTTGCACTGACACAACCTTGCTGAATACCCTTTGCTCTCCTAAAAGCGGAAAGTAAGCGCGTGAAATAATAAGTTTGGCTCAAAGCATCTGTTCCCTAGCACTGAGTCTCTGCTCAGTCTCGGAGGGGAGGAGAGGGGAACGCGGAGCAAAGCCTTGATGGTTACGAATCCAGAAGCACCTTTGCTGGAGCGACAGAATGGGAACCAGTGCCAGGGTATGCCTCCACCCACCGCCTCGGGGATCCCAGAGGACTTGCAGCATCAACGCAGATGAACAGAGAGCTTTTTATTGGGTTAAATATAGAGTTAATTATTCCTCCTCTTGACAGAAAGCGCACCCAAGAGCAACACGCATGGATATGTGTCTAGAGATATGTGGCTGGAGTGGTCCTTGGGAGTCTGCTGCTCCCAAGTCACTCACTACAGTCATTTTGAAGCCAGCAACAAAAGTAAAATTAAAAGCTGATGAAAGTGTTTATGCTAATTATTGTGTTGGTGTTCAGGTACTTAAACATAAGTACAAATATTAGCAAAGACATGTATCTTCGGACATGGCCTACTTTACTCACTATTTTAAAACCAGTGGAACATTATGGTGCAGCTGTTCCCAGTTCAGACTGGTGGGGATCAGGTCAGTCTGCTTAATGGAAAGATACAGCATTAGAAAGGTTGATTTTCTGTGGAAACAAAAACAAAAACCACCACCCAGGAAAACAAATGAAGAGTAGGGAGGATGTACAGAGAGAGTTGGAACAGAGAAATAAATGAAAGCAAGAATTGCATGTTAATTGAACACCGTAGGGGCTGTCACAGATGAGCTTCTCTTTGCCCTCATCTCCAAGGGACCCCTAAGTCACTGGATTCCTAACACATTTGAAGAGACTTCTAATAATTATTTATAGCAAAATAAAATACCTAAGTAACTGTAAGATTGTTGTTGTCTTTAAATATTTAAGTAGCATGTTTGAAGTGAAGGTTAAGAAAAATATCTGATTAGTTGTACCGTATCCAGACTATACTGTACCTAAATAATACCCAAATAACAGCCAATATAACGCTCAGCCTTCTCTACTTCTTGCCTCTTGGGCCCACTTTCTATCTTATTCTTCACCCAACAGGCTTTGATGACTGGCTCCAAATACTCCAAAGCTTCTTTATTCCTTCTACCTGTTCAGAATGAAGAATTTGGTATTTTAAGTGACAGGGCAGAAGCTGGCTGCCACATTTCCCCTGGCACTAGAAGTCAGTAGATCTGCACCATGAAAAGCTGCAAATTCTCTTGAAAGCCACTTAGTGCCTAATGGTAACTGTGATTACGAAGAACAGCCAGTCACCAAATGGAGCCAGTTACTTATTCCCAAATTTTCACTGCAGTGGATATTTGAGATCAAAGTGTTCCAATATTCAATGGTCAATCAAGGACTGAAGCAATACAGGCAGGAATATCTTCCCTTCTTCCATAGGTGAGAGTTACTCCTGAGGAAGTCAAAGCATCACCTACAGCTCATGTCCTGCAATGAGAGATCCCATCACAGTTCACCAGGGAAAAGTAGAGCGACCTGCAGCAGCTCCGTATATGAGGCACCTAGAGGAGCCACTTAACTTCCATAAGACCATAAGATTAAAGGTGGGACAAATGCATAGAGGAATTAAAGATGTAACTCACAGCCTGGTGCACAAGAGTGGTCATACAGAACAGAAAAAGATTGAAAATTACCATTTAAAAAAATCAGCGATCATATCAAAAGGACAACTACCTTACTAGATATTGTGGACATTTTGTTTGGGTTTTTTTGGTTGCTTTTCTCCCCACACCCCCATTTATATCAGAGAAAAGTAGGTGCATCTTATGCACAAGACAGGGGAAAAATATTGGGACCAAAACAGAGTGACATGCAAAGAGTCAAATATTTACCTGATTTCCTGATATTTCCTTTCACATTTCAGATCTGGTTTTAAATACAAATGTGCTAATGAGCTTTAATGGCATGATAGGGTACACATTTGTGCACGAGGATCTTACAAATACAACAAAGGAACATTAAGTAGTGATAGCATAGAACAAGCACTCGGAAATCATCCGTTCCATTAAGCAAAAAGACTATTAAGCACTATAGGTCATCAAGTGAAGTAAAAAGCAGTCCCACAGGCATATATTATTATGGCATGTAACAAAAAGCAGAGAAAAAAAATCTGAACTGGGTAGCTAGTCCTTAAACACTGGACTTAACCAATTCCTGATAGAGTCCCAAGAGGTGCCCTATGCACCAGTACACACGGTGTGTGCTGTATGTATTCATATAAAATACAAATATAAAAAGGCATGTTAGAAAAACCTGTTGACCAGCAGTTCACAAGCATCCATCTATTTTGCCAAATTCACTGTCAAGGGGTGATACTTGTATTCTAAGTTCTCCAGCTATCATGTCTGTTCTACAGAGTTATTAAGACTTGCCTTTTTTTTTATTTTGCCATTTATGAAGAAAACCAATTTTTGGAGCTCCAAAATGAGTTTGGGAAGCATGTGGAGTTTGTTTTAGATTTGTTCACTACTTTTATTATGGTTTATAAATTCACATTACTCTAAAATCTCCCGTGATTAGGAATCAAAAAAAGGTAGAATAAAAAAAATAAGTCAATATTGGCTAATTTTAGTCATTATAAATCAAGTTATACCTCCCAAATGATTCATTTCTGAAAGCAATTTTTTTTTCCTTTATAAAAAAAGAAAGTGACTGTCATAGATCCAGGGAATGAAATATGCACCACTTCAGACCATGTCTTGTTTACTCTGTCCAATACAGTATTTCCTAAATTTTAGTATAGCAGTTTTCCTGCATTTATCTCTTAAAAGTGATACCTCCTTGGGTTGCTCTGAATGATTCATTTTCATCCTGAGTTCATTAAAATCCCAAAATACTGCTAGGCAATAGTATCTAATATTATAGTTCATAATTTCTTCACTGTTCTGCATGCACTGAAATAGATCTTTTAGAATTATCAGTGGATTTAGAATATTTGAAAAAATAATTTAGGAAAACAATGAAGCTGTAACACTAAGTGAAGATTAAAATGTCTTCACACCTGCAAGATTTTAACCTTGGGTTCAACAGCTATCCTAGCAACTAGTCTTCTGGTACTTGAAGTCTAGCAGTGCTGCCAGAGATGCAGCGATACTGCACAAGGTGCAATCAAGAAATACAGGGCTGTAATTCTGAAGTCCAGTTACCTTGTCTCTTTGCAATCTGCTGGTGTTCTGTCTAGACAAGTGCACCGCAAAGTTTTGATTCTTACCAGCACAATTATAAAATGCTCTCTGGATTATTTTTTAATTTTTCTAATACTGACGAAGCAACCTGATACAACACTGTGGCATGAGCAGCAGTCTCCCGTTCAAAGCTGAGAGACACACTGGTGTCAAATGCCATTTAAAACTATTTTTAAATCATTTAAAGCTCTTGAAGAAATAAGTTGTTGCTTGGCTGACAGGTTTATGGGAGCATATGGGCTGACTTACAGCTGAAGGAGAAAAGTGACAAATGTTTTTTATTTGTTACATGGCACTTGCTCAACGCATACAGTTTAGTCCCAGAATAAACGTGGTCACAACAGTGGTTTGAAAATTCCCCTCTTTCTTCCCTGGATATTAACCTTCACAACAACCAGAAAGTTCCTTCCACAGTAAAAGAGAAGTCTAGTGAGACTGTACATAAGGTACCATCTTGTGACACCTGCCATAACTCTGCATTAAAACTTTTTCACAAAATTAAGCCTTTCAGGATCTCAAAGGGCAACACTAGCCAGCTGCACTTTTCCACTGACTTCATCAGATAGGAAATATCTTCAACTTCTTTGACAAGCATGTCTTAACTATTCTTCTAGGTGGTGATTTGTGGTGCTTTGGGTTTTTCCCCCTCCATCCTCCAAAATAACCTCTGATTTCAGCCAGGACTTAATCAGTGGCAATATACCCATGCAAGGAATTAAGTGCTTAAGGAAGACAAATTTATTGAAGAAAAAAACCTAAAAGGCACTTATATGTCCAAATGCTACACTCATGACTCAAGAATTTACTGACACACAGCGCACGTTGACAATTGATAGAGCATTCAGGTGAACTATATGGATATACACTGTTCCTATAGTCTTCAGACATCTGCTACTGGTGATTACCAAAGCTAGGGCATTGGTCTAAATGGATCTATGGGTGGGATGTAACTTATCCATTGTCTGGTTGGTTGTTTGGAGTTGGTTTGTTTTGGATTTTTGGTGTGGGTTTTTTGGTTTTGGGTTGGGTTTTTTTTTGGGGGTGGGGGGTGTTTGTTTTTAAGAAAAACTAAAGTAGTTTTCAGTATTTCAGTTTTCTAGTTGTAAATCATCACAACCACACAAAAAAATTCCTCTCTTAGCACGTCAAAGAGTTTGTCTTCACCAAGGAGCTGGATATTGAAGTGCAGGAATTTCCCTATAAAGCGACCTTGGATTCCACTTCCTATCATCTTCTGAAAGGCCAACATTTCAGATTAACAGTAAAGCCAGAACCTTTGAAGGACTGATCCTGCAACAGTCTATAGAGACATAAGACAAGGTAGTGTGGTTTCTATCTGAAATCCTACCGATTACTAGAAATACCAATAATCAGTAGTCTGTTAAATTGGGAGTTTTAGTAAGATGCTGGAGAAGGAAGTAGCTCTTAGTTTCTCTCCAATGCTCTCATTTTCATTTCAGCCAGGAACACTTTTACAGCTGGAGCACGTCGGGGCCGTAAGGACCCTGGAGAAGTTCTTAGAAACAGTGTATTTTCCCATACATGGCAGGCTTCATGCATAAAATTCTCGACTGATTAAAAACGGTTTTCATTTGCTACATTTTCTTTATTGAAAGCACTTTAAGCCATGAAAGTATAAGGGGAAGGGCTCTAAAAGGGCAATATACTTTCAGTACCCCTGAGCAGTCTGTTCCACGCAGAGTTGACTGTTACCTTTTAGCGGTGACTGCTTTATTGACTGTTAATGCTTTAAAAAGTGTGGTGAAATCACGTTCAGAGTCTTTACTGCGAGAAAGATATATACCCCTTATGCATACCAGTGGTTTGGCAATTGTAACCTCCAAAGACATAAATGTTGATGTATTCTATGTTGCCAAACAGCACAGTAAGTACTTAAAATGCTGTGAACAGACCTACAGTTTAAAAGTGACACTACCCAAGATTAGATTGTAATTCAGTGAATGAATCTCTTCCTAAAACCTGCCTGAAATATTAAAGCTCATGATCCTTCCTTTAGAATCTTGCAAGAATGAAATCTTGCACAGAAATGGGAGACTAAGTGAAACAAGGATATGTATCGTTGACATGAACACAATCTTCCACTCATCAGGACAGTGCAATCACACATACCACCATCATCTCCTTTGGACGAGAGCATCAGGCTGTCCACAAAAAAGTCTATTTAGCAGCGATACCTTGTACATTGTATACAAGGGATCAGAAAGATTCCGGTTTTAAGTGTTATAATACTAAACATAGCTCTATCCTATCCCAATCCTCATCTCTGTAAAAGGAGGCTTTTCTGAACATAGGAAGTTTATTTGCTTTGCCAAGCAATGATTAACGCGACATACTGGAGTGCGAGACCTTCATTTCTCCTCTTGCCCTCTCTCCCTTACTCCGTCATGTTTCCATCTGCCAGTGCCTTAAGTCAATGATGTTCTGCCAACATTGCACAGTGACTCCCTCAAAAAAAAAAATCCCAAAACCAAAAAAATAAAATCCCAAAACCAAAAAAATAAAACCCACCACAAAAATTCTGCTCGCTTGGCATTACATGTCCTTCAGAGAGCAAAATACCACTTCTGCTTGAAGAACTTTTTCACACAATGAGGAAAAAAAACCCAAAAAACACCAAAAATCAGAATCACCAAGGTCAGAAGGGCTCTACAGAGACCATCTAAGTCCAGTGCCCTGCAGAAAGCAGGGGCAGCTACCAGCAGGTTGGGCTGGTTTGTGTGCAACTGGGACTTGCGTATCTCCAAGATGCAGACTCCACAGCATGCCTGGGCAACCCTTCTCACTGTGTGATCACCCTTATAGGAAACACACTTATGTTTAAATAAATATCCAGTTCTTCCATTTGTGCACACTGCCTCTTGTCCTTTTCACTGTCTTTCCAGTTACGAAATCTTCATCAGTTCTTGCAGTTGCAGCCAAATTCTTCTTGAACAGCGTAACCCCTCCACCCCAAACTTGCCACCATCACTGCAGGGATACGAGATCAGGACCTGTCACGCAAAGCACAGTTCTTCCTATGAAAAGCTCAAAATTAGAGTTGGGCACAGCACAACAGCGAGCACTCACATATGTGCATTCACTTAAAAAGAATAATGGGAGTGATTTTATTAGTTAGCAGTTGCCAACAACCAAGATCAAGGCCAAATAACAACTTGAACTGGCAAAAAGCCCTACTTGGCAAAGCATGGCTCTGCAGGCTGCCTCCGAGGGTGACTTGATAACAGAATGAACAATTTCTTTACATCTGTGGGGCTCTCCATCACTTTGGGTAGGAATCACAGCACAGGGGTACGTACACTGCTGAGGGTGTGAGGTTAAATGACCAGAGATTCAGACAGAAAAGTGGTGGGAAAGAGATAGATTAGGAAAAAGACAAGACTCTTATGACCTGTTTTAAATCAGGTACCATGAGAAAACACCTTTTCTAACTGGTAGAGAAGGGTTTGGAGGAGAAGTGATCTTTGGTTTAAGGGACCTTAAAACTGGAAAAGGCACCGAGGGACTTTGGAGAGTCCAGCTGAGAAGACAGCTGCCTGGACTCCCTCCCAGTATAACCAGTGAGAGTTAGGAAGACACAGGATGGCAAAGAGTTGTAGAGCACCTGAACTGAACCGAACTTCAGTTTTGTTCTACATCCCCATGTTGTTCAAAATGCAGCAGGACAGCAAGACTAGGTAGTTCATAAACTAGATGCCCAGAGACCTGGAAAAAAAAAAGTGCATCTCCCTGACAGGCTGCGTGAGCACAGCCAGGTAACACTGAAAGCTTCAGCACAACCTGCCTTTTAACTTTTCCTTAACATAAACACAAGCTGCTCCTTCACATAACCAACACGCCTCAAAAAACTCATAGCTCACCTGTGCACTAAAGACCATAAGTGTCAATCCTCTCCCCAGCACAGAAGAGTATTTTATCCTCTTTTCCCAAGGTTACCAAGTTAGCACCTGTGGATGGCTGCTCAGCCCTTGCCAAGGCAAGGCAACCAGGGCATTCTTTAACAGGTTTAAGTCACAGCGATCAGCAATACACAGTAGCTCCATCCACACAAAGGGCAGAAACAAAAAGCATCCCCTTAGAACTGGCAAAATTCTTTAATAATGATCACAAACAAAATTATTCTGAACTTTAGCACATTCCAGTTGGTATCAGTTACTAAGCGGTTTTGGGTTCCTTTGTAGCTTTTATTTGAAGGATTTCCAAACATCTTTCTCCCCAATAATTAGATGATTGAGGACTCACTACATCCTTCCACAGACCGACGAAGAGGCAGAAGACCCCTTTAAAACTTCAGACAAACACCTTTCACAAAGGTATTTGTAAAATCAATGGGAAGCCGTAAGTGTTTTCAGATGCCTGGTAACAAACTTGTGTAGGTATAAGGCAGAAGGAACACAAGTGCTTTAAAGGAAATACAAAAAGGCTGCCAATTCCAGTAAGCTGCATAATGAATTCTTTTCTATGAAAAAGTTCCTAAACCATAAAATTTGTACATTCAGTGCCCTACAGAAGTTCGGCATTTTTTTTTGTGATCTTCAATTCATCAGAAAAGCAGTTAATTTCCAACTTCAGAGGTTTCATCTATTTTGAAGACAATAAATATGCAGCAGATAACTCAAAGCAACAAAGAAGTGATTAGACATATTTAAACAAGAATAATACCTTGTCAGAAATAAATTACTGTCGCAGAAGTGTCATATATAGCTTTACTTCTTTTGAAGAGGGAAAAAAAGAAAACCCACAGCACTTGAAGTGCTTTTATGTACATTTTTTTCTTTTTTTTTTTAAAAAGCAGCTGCTCACAAAGACTATTTCCAGCAATCCAAATGGTAGGAATATTTCTCCCTACCTGCTACCATGACCTTAGCTGTCCGACTGATGATAGCTCCAATGCCTTCTAGAGATGCTTCACACTGGTAGACACCTTCGTCTGGCTTGTGGTGCCTGGAGTGGACTATGTTTTGTATCAAGAGTGATCCATTGGCCAGCTGCTGCCGCCTTTCATCTACTGCCAGGTTTAAGAAGACTGCATCTTTCTTCCATTTAATAACTGGGGCTCCTTGGTCTGATTCTGCCATGCAGTTCAACAGCACATTGCTTCCACGCATGGTGACAGCATCTGATGGCTCAGTCAAGAACCTCAACGATGTAAAAGTCTTAATCTGTGACCCTGAAACAGCAAAACCATAAAAAAGGAGTAAATATTGGTTATACGTTTCTATGGAGGAAGAAATATACCATATTAGATACAGAAACTCAATATAAGGAGGTAGCATACAAGCCCCAGAGGCACCATAGATATGGCTGGCAAACATTGTAAGAGATTAAGCTATGTTTCTCTGCAAATTGTTAACATGCACAAAAAAAACCCCAAGCATAAATTATACTTTTGTCCCATCGCTACGAAAACAATATTTGTAGATAAACAGATCCTTTGTATGTAAAACATGGAGATGAAGCAAAGCTAAAAATCTGTATAACTATATACACCTGAGTCAGAGGTTAGCATAAAACCACCATACCCCTCAAGGTTTATTTGGAGAATTTAATTGCTTACAGGACCTACTCTGGCCACATGTACTGGGATGCATTTTAGTGTGACAAGCACAAGAACAACACTGGGCCTCGCTTTGTTTGCTGTTAGCAAACAAGTGGGAGGAAAGCATGCAAGACTGCAGTCTGACCATCTATCAGAAACAGTGCCAAAACCTTAAGCCTGGTAGATCATCTTCCACCTCACCAGAACAACGGTTCTCCTCACTACCAACTAGTCCAGCCACTGCTCCCCAGTACTGAGCAAGAGAAACACCATGCGAGCATGTCCTTTGTGTGGAGAAGAGGCAGGGGAGGTGCTGAGAATGCCAACCCTACAAGCTGCACACCATCCCTGCCACAGCACTGAAGACCTGAGATTTCCACCATCTGCAAGAACGCAGAGGCTAATGTCTTATGCATCACTTTGGTAATGAGACGCCAATCCACTTTGTGTAGTTAGGAGATAAAACAGACCGTAAAGGCAGAGAGATGCTCTCAGAGCAGAGCTACAATGAGGTCTGCTAAAGAGTAGAGAAGTCATTAAAATGCTTTAGAACATGTGGATGCAGTTACACCAAAGGGCACGACTCGATAACCTAACATGGTCCTTTTTCTCTACTGCATCAAGCATTTCCTAATAATTTATAAACAGGCAAAGCACATACAACTTGTATTTTTAGACAACAGAGCCTCCCCAAGTCTCAGTGACTATACTTGAATGAGAAAGTGTCAGAGTAGTTTCCACTATATCATAATAAAATCAAAGTCTGCCACATCACGGGCTTGCCTATCCCACCCTGCCCAGGGGCAGCACCTCTGAGTGCTTCCAGGTTTAGCCGTAGCCCTCTGGCTCCCAGACAGACAGGTTGCTCCCCAACCTCCACCAAACTCCACACCAGCGATAGTGCTATTGTTCTGTGCTCCAGTGTACGGAGAATGGAGTTTTGAAATAGTTGCATGTGAATGCAAAACTAGCTTTTATTTTTTTCCCCCTTCATCATCAAATGAGTCCTTTTACCTCATTAGAGCAAATGAAAACAAACTTACATGATAAAAAGATTCAAAAACCTTTTAGTCCTAAGAAAATGATTAATTATTTCTATTTTCTCTCTCAAACCAAAGTTTTCTATGACTATATGTATAATAACGCATAAACAGCTACTTGGCATTTTCTTTATAGAAATAAATTTTATTGTCAGGTACTTAGTTCCACCCGTACGCTAACTGAAGTAACTAGGTACCAAATTTTCCTTCAAAGCGTATAAACAAAAAAGTTGTGGCTCCAAAACATTAATACAATGTAGCAAAGGAGAAAGCAAGAGCTGGGAGACTCAACTTGAAGAGTATTTCAGACACAAAAACAATAGCACCGTAAGACCTCAGAATAAAATATATTGTCTAATACCATCAAGAAGAGTAGCCAAATCCTGATTTGTTTTTCATCTGTCTTAATGCTCTGATCTCAGTTACTGCAGGAAGCGCATCAGAATTAGGACTAAAAGCTGCATGTTGGCACAGGGTACTTCTGCCCGAGAACATGGGTAGTGTTATAGAGGTATATTTAAAATGCATGAGAGAGTAGTTATTTTAAAAACACATGTTCTTTTCCCCTCTCCCAAAAGCAACTATGTTCTGTTTGTAAATGACAGCTTCTTATTGGACATTTATTTATGTCACCAACACCTATAACAGTTTAACACAGCTGTTTATGACAGCATGTTAATGATTTTATGTGGCTATTATCACAAGTAAATAATCCACTTCTGCAGGAGAAATGGGGTTATGACAGCTTCCAGTGCAGCAAATGCAGAAGTTACAGAAGTTAAACAAAGATTAACTTTCTTTTCATGCAATTACCCTTGCAGTTCAGTTGCAATTTCAGCTATTCACATCCTTTGCAAAAGGCATATTTAACTTAAATTGCTTTACTACAAGGAACCTAACAGCTTGAATAACCTGAAAAGCTTTCTGAATGTGAGGAAAATTCAAATCTTCTTGAAAATGTTATTCCTGAAGACAGAAGTCATGGTGACACCTTAAAAACAGAAGGAAATGACCATTTATTTTCAGAAGACATTACCTGGAAGGATAAGAATCTAATGGCCACGTTTTTGTAGTATGTAGGCGCTGAAGGAGAAAGGTAGAGAAGTATTTGAAAATCCCATTAGTACCTATTTGCATATTTGAACTATTAGCTTAGTTTGGAAAGCCCAGCAACAATGTTACATCTGAAGTCAGGGCAGCCTGGAGAGCTTTCCCAGTAAGGTGTCATCTTATTGCACCCTTGACTTGCACAAATTTTTTCCCTAATTTCTGCCTCAAGCAGCAAACACTAAACCCGATTCCTCTAGACCAGGTTATAAGAAGGAATACACTACACCTAATACAGAGGCCTATTTCAGCACCTAAAAATAAAAATAATCAAGTAATTTCACAATACAACCCAGGATGAAGAAACTCAGCCTTTATCAAATTAAGGGAGAGACAAATCCCAGACTTGATCAGACCAGACCACAACACGCCTCCACACCTTCCTTCTATATGTGTAAAACTAAGGACTGTCACCTGAAGAAACGAGAGATCCACACATCAAATTAAGAAAAGGTTTAAACTTTGCCTGCAACGAGAAACCAAACTCTGCTAGCACAGCTCATGAAATGCACATTGAACATGCTCTAACCAGGCTGATGGCAATTTCTGCTGTAGAGGACAAACAGCCACAAGATACAGCCCAATTTCTAGGAGCCTACTTCAACACAGTTTGCCTCAAAAAAAATGCTTGCTTACCATTTCTTATTATCGGGGGGTTCTTTGCAAGGGGATGCAATTTCTTTGTGAAGATTTCTGTATTCACTGTGTAGTCCCTAAGGACAGTGCATACTTATGTGTGTACATATATACACACACTCTGAAACAAAACTGAGCCTATGAAAATTCTTAAGACATTGTGGAAAACACAAGTAAGCACAATTTCTCCAGCAACTTTTCTTAACAGTACATTTACTTTGAGGCCCAAGTCAGAGTTCAGAAGCATTTCCCTGGACCCCTGTTCTCCTATATAGTATCTATCCTGTTTAAAATGTCAGCATTTAAGTAGACGCTCAAGCCTACGCCAAACACCACCCACGCTACTGCTACCCCAGGGTAAGCCAGCTGAGGAAATGGGGCAGAACAGCCCATACATATGCTGGTCCTATAGATCCTTTGGGTCCCTACTGCCTAAAATCCCCTTGCTTTAAGAACAAGACCGAAACAAAGCTCCAGCTTATGGAGGTCTTTCCTCCCAAGGCACTCACGGCACTGCGCTGCTTCTTCCCATATTCTCCAAGAGCAGGAGTGCTACCTCCAAAACTCAGTGCCTCCACCTCTGCGTGGTGGAAATCCAGGGTGAAACCCCCAGTAGCTGCAACCAAGGAGGCAGGAGCAGCCTTTCCGTCTCCAGCCTGAATATCAGGCTTGAAAAGCAGAGCTTAGACAGACAGCCCTCTCTCCAGCTACCTATTGCACAGCTTTTTAACAGCTGGAAATACGGAGGTGATGAAAAAGTTCTTTAATATCTCTCCTAGTCCTTGGGCAACTTCTTTGCCATTGTGCATTACAGTAAGCGTCTCATAGCTGAAACGGCTGCAACTGTAAGCTGCTTTGCCATTTTCATAAGCAGGGTAAGGGACTTATTTTAAAACAGAGATGCTAAACCTACAATTTAATCCTTATTGCAATAGCTCAACTGAAATGGAAGGCAAGGAGAGAAGGAAAAAATAAGGCAGCCAGGGAGGAGAAGAGATGAAGAGCTCTTCTAAAACTTGCCATAAAATTTGCCCGTGTTTTCTTTTTCCAAGTTTTGCTCTTGGGGGAGTGGGGGGTCTTCCTTTATCTGGCATTTTTGCTAATGCCTTTAATTTTTCACCTGCACTTACTTGCAATCCCTTAGAGCTCCAAGATATTGAACAACTGAAAAAGGCCGCGGCAATTAACAGTCACCAAGTTGTAGAGAATGCACTTGTTCACATTTACAGAGCCCTGGTTTGATGTTCCCCAGTCTGGTTTGCAAAACCCAACCTACACCCATAGCAGTTAACACTTTCTTATAACACGCGCCACAGCGAGGACTTCCCTGCCTTCCCTGGGACCTGCTTCCACACTCTTTGCCTCTCAGAGGCTTTAAAAGTCAGAACAAGAGAGGGAAGTGCTGTTACAGCTACTTCATCTGTTGCAGTAAATACATCCACCTTTTGCGTGCACGCTCACACAGCTGTCATTTGAGGTCCCACACTCTCCTATTTGGAGCGAACAAAGGAAATTAAGAGTTTTGCGAACCTGAGGCTGCTGAAACCGATGGGTCCAGGGCACCTTAGCGCTTCCTTTTCCCTCCAACTACAGCGCGCACAGAAAAACTACAAACACAAATTTATGAGATCTATGGCTTAACTACAAACTTGAATGGAAGCATTGTAAAGATTAAATACCTCCTACACAAAGCTACCGTGTCAGCTATTCCGAGCACATCTGTGTCATCAAACAAGCCCGTAGCGCTGCTTGGAGATCTGAAGCTCCGAGGTCAAGGAGAGGGCCCTTGGCAATAGCCCACACATCCTTTACCCAAACAAAGGAGAAGAAAACTTGAAGCTAAAAGACCCCATCCTTGGTCCCTTGCTGCTTTAGCAACCGAGGCATTACCCTATGTGATAATCCACTTTGTGATACAGGAATAAAACTAATGGGCTTCTCACCCTGACAGGTAGCATCAGAGTAGCTTCAAGGTTATCATTCTCCAGGCCGCAGAAGAAATTAACATTTAAAAGATGATCTCTGATGTGCTGCTTAATCAGTCCCTTGCTTTGAATCCTCCACTTTCTGTTCCAGCTTTGTGAAATGTAATCTTCCAGGGTGGGTTTTTTTCCTTCATGTTCTGCATCAGTTGCTTCCATTATAGAGAGGGAAGAGATGTCACAGTTGCAAAAGCGTTTGACCAGGCCACCCCTGGAGCTTTCTTCTTTTTCAAATAAACATTAAGAAATAAGACTTTTGCACACAGACCATTTGAAATCTGTGAATACAGAAACACCCCCCAGTCTAACTGAAATTTGGTAGCGGAGCACCGTAGCTGAACTAAGTCTATTACAATGAAGTGTATTTATGGACACTCAGAGTATACATTTTCTCAGAGGATTTCCCCCCCCTCCCTTCATCTACAGAGCCTGCATAAATTAGCTTAATGGCCAGGCTAATAAGCATTTATTTACATGCCTAGGTAATGCAGAATATATAGCAAAACTTGATACAGTTTTATCTGTTTCCACAAAATACGCTAATATGAAGCTTAATATATATTAAAAGGAGAACTCCTGTTTTAATGTTTTTATCATAACTTATGATGCGCCTTCTGGGGTGCTGAATATTTCATCTCAGCTCTATGAAATTTTTAAAATCTAGCCTCGTGCCTGCATTTGATGTTCAAATGTGGAAATAAAAATTCCTGCTCCAAGAAACATACAATGAAACACACAAGCATGTGGTACATGGAAGCATTGTTCAATTTTCATATAGAAGTGAACATATACTTTTTATCAGGACTTTATCACGATGTTCCAAAATCACTGAATTTTTAAATGGTGCTATCACAGGATTTTAAACTGTACTAAAAGTGCTTGCAAAAAAATTCCATTAT
This sequence comes from Haliaeetus leucocephalus, assembly GCF_000737465.1. Taxonomy (NCBI): domain Eukaryota; kingdom Metazoa; phylum Chordata; class Aves; order Accipitriformes; family Accipitridae; genus Haliaeetus; species Haliaeetus leucocephalus. The sequence goes on along the minus strand of NW_010973302.1, from coordinate 2,945,577 downwards.
AACTCCTCCATATTCAATGAATCATTAGGAACACATAGCGACTGGCTGTCTGATTTTTACTTTAAAGCTTTAGCGTGATAAAAATAAGGGGGTTTTAGGTAATTTATTACTAAGGGTAGTGCCTCCACACCACAGTACCCCACTGCTTATATCCAGAGTGCTCAAAACCTCAGTTACAAAGAACTTTCGCTGGGTGCCATTGATGAGCAATACCCAGAAAAAGGGCCACTGAGCAGATCCAGCATCATTTCTGTCCCACATTCAAGCCGTCCCTCTAGTGTAAAATCACAGTCACATAGAAAGAGTAAATGAACCCCTTATCAAACCGAACAAGCTGAGTTTCGTGTGTAGTTCTGCTTGCCAAAGAAAGAATGAATGACCCCATGCAACAGATGGGTTTGTCACATCACCTTACACACTCGGTGCTCAGATTTAGTCAGGCTGCAGATGTTAAATGAACTCTGATGGGATAAGAGAGATGAGAGCACACACACACGCAGATGCTTCTTCCTGCTACCCCTCTGACTATTGAGGTCTCTAAAAGCACTGTTTATTGATTGGACCCATTTGACTCCTTTCCCAGCAAAGATATTTGGGATAGCCCACTAATTCGGAGAACAGCTCTGTGGCTGACCCACGCTGATCTCTGGCCACGGTGCAGCGGAAGGGGCACTCCTTCCCTTCCTCCAGCCCCAGCAATACGCTCCTGGGGCTTCCCTCGCTTTGGCTCCAGCAAACAGAAAAACGCAAGAGCCAGCTTGACCTGCCGACCCTCAAAAGAAAACCACTCTTCTCAGATCAGATTCCTTGTAACTGAACCATAAAACAAGGCAGAGGGCAAGAGCTCAACTATTTGGAAGACAAGGGCTGGGGAAGAAAAAAGAGACCAAGACTTCTGGCAGCTGCCTGCTGTTAAGCTGCTTTGGGCAGAGACAATACATTGGCCAGACTATATAAAACTATTTGAACAAGTACCTACACACACCCACGATTTGCTTGCTTCGCTCATGCACTCAGTGAAACTCAGTCTGTGGCAGCCGCTGGAAGAGGCAGAGCTCAGGTCCTCCGAGCCAAGATCAGATGATGTCAGGCGTAGGTGGGCTTGCCTTAAAACAGTATGAGTGATTCTCACTGCCTAAATTTGGCCAAATCAGTTTGAGGAACAAAATCCAGTCTCCCCAACCAACAAGCCCTGCGATATGCACTGCTTCTGCAAGCTTATAAATCAATTTAAGTCCCAAGTTCATGGGAACAAATTCAGAAGATCCAGTTACCCCTGGAACGAAATGAGAGAATCATTTTGCTTCCTGCACAGCACAAAGGATGGGGGGCACAAGGGTATTTGGCTCCATTAAAAAATACCACTAGTATTGGAAGAGGACTGAGACTTGCTCAACGCAGCAGGATACAGCACCATTTCTTCTGGTCCAAAGCTTTCCAGAACTTCAGGCAGAAGCCACTGCAGACCTCACTGTCCATGGGAAACCCAGACAGAGCCTGGTGTTTTCTTACACTGGAGAAGGCAGCGAATTGGATTTTCATTTTGAGCACTCAGAGAAGACTACTGAACAGTTAATTGCACTGACTTGGCAGTGCAAACTTTTCCTACATGCTTTTGTTTCAAATGCTTTAGTTACATTATCAAAAAATCATATTATTTGCTGGGTTTCCCCCCTTTTCCTCAAGATAACCAGTATCTGCACCTGCCAATTTGCACACAGGAGTTCCACAGAGAAAAGAGATCAGGCACTGTACCTATAGACAGAAGCACAGTGTTGTTGGTACTTTCCACATTTCCTATCCATTAGATTTAATGTACTTTTCAAGATTAAGGAAATGTAAAAGCATAGCCAACATGCAAATTCCTGGAGAATAGCAATGTTTTAAGGTGCCTAAAAGCGGTATTACCAACCAGGATCTTATCACAATTTTGAACAACCCCGTTAAGTTTTCAAACAGCCCTCAGCAGAAGACTCCGGCAGAGAAGAGGCTGCGTTAAGGTCGTTTCCCCAACGTACGTCACAACACCAGCGTGTTGCCGGTTTCAATGTTCTCCCCAGCAGATGCCTTCTGTCTTTCTGACAATGAAAGAAATTACTCTCACAACTGTTAAACACGCATCCAAGACATACCAGATTTCAGGTTTGCCTATCAGAAACGGTCTGTTTTCTGAAGTAGTGCATTTGAGGAGTCAGTGAAGCATGGCCCTATAGAACAGGGCTGAAAAGTCAACTAACTCCATCCTGACAGCTACAGTATGTCAAAAGCTGTCTACAAACACCCCCTCTCGTGTCTCAGAGGCCTACAGTGCAACCTTCTCACTAAGTTATGAAAGAGATATTCCTACACTGAAGCTTCAAAGCTCCAGTGTTCTGCCAGTGTTTCAGTCTGCTGCATCCCATAAAAGATTTCACAGTCCAGACCAGCAGAAGAAAATGCAGAAGAGACACCCAAGTAGTGCCTGGCTACAGATATGGAACTAAAAGCAAAGAGAAGTGAATTTGGGGTAACTGTAGAGACAGAAAACAAACCAAAATAAAATCACTTAAATTATCAGATTATGTTATTATTAGATTAAATCACCTAGATAAAAAAATGCATGGGGATGGAATGAGGACAGAGCAGTAAGCAACACCAAGCAAAAGAAGGAAGAGAAAATCCCCCAGATCAGTGGTGAAGGAACAGTCAAGAAGCAGGGAGAAAGAAAGAAAAGGGGAGGGGAAAAAAAAAAAAATCAATCCAGCACTGAATCCAAGCCAAGCAGAAAAGGGCTGAAAGGGGAGAGTCGAGTGGAATATAAACAAGAAAAGGCCCATAGATCTGGCCAGATGCAGGTTTTTACCAGTCATTGTGGAAAAAGCCAGACTGCAAGAAGGAGACATGAGCCAACAGAATAGACATTCATGCTTTAGATGAAAGGGCAAAGGAGGGCAATAGCTGGAGAGGGCAAGGACATGGCAATGTATGTAAAGGAGAAAGAAGTCAGGTGAGCAAAAGAATAAAGAGGAAGATGAAAAGATAATGAAGAGCAAGAAATACCAAGTTAAAACATCAAAAGAACACATCAGTTGCTGAAAAAGGAAATCCCTTGGAAGAGCTTTAAGCTAGAGACAGGCAGAAGGAGCAAAACCAAAGCCAGTATTTCCACAGTCTGATTTTTTTGAGATGGTGATGCATTTAGGGAAAAGAGCAGAGGAAGAAGTAAGAGTGAGGGGGAAGGGGGGGGGGGGGAACCAAGCTCCATGACTAAGAACTCTGTGCTGAATTTAAGTGCATTATAGCTCAGAACGGCCTATAGCATAAATAGTGCTGCTCAAACACACATGGCAGAGCTCAGAATAAAACCACTTCTCGGGAAGACAAAACATTTAGACAGGGGGTTTTTTGTTTTCATATTTGTTCATTTCTTAAATGCATTCCTCCTTCCTTGCAGGCCATTTAGTAATGCAATAAATTAATTTGTACTTTAGAGTGAACTCCTTAATCCTTTTTGTTCTCTCCCCTCCCCATCAAATGCATACTACTGAATTTGCATGCATTAGCATAATGAAACATTAATTACATAGCATTTTAGATAGGACAAGCATAGAGCTTCAATCAATCTCAATAACTCACATCAAGAAGGTGAAAACCACTGCCCAAGCTTATCAGGACAACATAATAGACACAAACACATCAACAGCGCCTGTTGCGGGTGTGATTTAAACCCAGCATCCAAACCCAAAAAACACTCAGAAAATCACAAAGAAAGTAATAAATATCAATTATGTTAATGATACACAGACAAATTATTTTCTCCTGGTTTTGTTAGAAACCAGAGCTGTGTTTGCACTGAAGGATGAGCAGGACTGATCTGGCACATGCGACCCCGGGAGGGGGTTATCTCCTTCAACATATTGGGTGATACAGCTGCCAAAAATAGCGTGTGTGTACCCTTCAGCACCAAATTCCAATGGCTTTACAAAGGCTGCTTCTAGCCTTCAGTTATCATCTCATCTGCAGCCTTCTCAAGCATCTTCAACAGATCAGATGCTCCCTCTGTGCCTCTCGTTGTAGGGTTCCCCTCTGCCAGGGCAGGTCCCATGGTACAGAGGGACCACCCAGGGCCCCACAACCAAAAAAACCTCACAAGTGCACCTGCATCTCCTTACACATACCCAAGGCTGACATATGCATAAAGCAAACCAGCACCCAAGGTAAGGTAACAGGATGTCAGTTGCATCCTCCTCCCATTACTGCGCATACAATATCTTAATTATAACGTTCTCTCTACTCCCATTTACAAAACAGAGAAAGACAGTTTCTTGTTCAATCCTCAAAATTAAAGTTCTCCCAATTCTATTTAGTGAAAGGCTTCTGGGAACACCAGACTGGTGTTCATTAAGGAAACAAACTGCAGTGCTACGATAATGTATGTGAACATTAAAGAAACAAATGGGGACTTCACTGCAAATGTAGAGCCCTTCCCTTTTTGCACAATGAAAGCACACAGCAAAGCCGATGGACTGTGTGCCCTGAATGCATCATTTCAGCTTTTGAAAAACCCAAAAGAATTAAGATAAAGAAAAAGTCTAATCTGAGCATAATCTGAGTCATAAAACACCCAACAGCAATCAAGACTGCTGTTGTGAGGGATAACCAATGAATATCAAACTGCTCCCACCACACTCCCTTAATGCATCAGCAGGAAGAAAAAAAACACTCAATTTTGTTTCATAATAAATCACAGTTTCCTTGTTTTACTTTAACTCCATGTCCGTGTCTCAGCTACAGTAACAGAAACCTTCAGAGGCTAAACTAGGTGACCTCCTGACATCTCTTCCAACCTAAACTATTTTATGAGTCCAAGAAAAAAAAAAAGATAAAAAAGCCAGCACTCCCCCACAACCCTAAGAAGAATCCAGACCTTGGGGGAAAAAAAAATAAAAAATCACTAGCTAGAAAATGAACCTCTCCTGTGGGAGTTTGTCACATATCACAAGCCCCAGGACAATAGATTTATCTCCAACTGAGCACCTTATAATTTAAGCATTTCCCTATATCCCTTACTTTTAATTTTTCAATCACCCCCAGAGGCAGGATTTTTGTTTCACAGCATAAGCATAACTACTAAAACTTGAGTTCCGCATGTTTTAGATGAGAACAAGCCCAATGTATGATGGGTCAGATATTGACTTGGACAGTGATGTTAAATTAATTTACAGCCACAAAGTATCCAGACCTATGTTTTGAAGTCTGCAACATGACATGATGGAGAGCTTTTCCTGAAAACCACAAAATACGAGGACCAGCTTTGTGGCAGATCCATATTCAGAAGTCATTCAAAAAGATCAGATAAAGTATTAAATGCCATTGTATTTCAAAGATACCATACAGCCTAGAAGAGACATTGTCCAAGTAACACCCAAAGCTGTCAATATGAGTTTACTTGCAGGATGTACAGTTTTTAGTTGGAAATTGGCTTTCTGCAACCCACACACAGTAAGCAGTATTTCTCATCACACCTGTCCTTCGGGCAGAACTGTCTTCAAAGCCCCTCATTCTCTGCCAGCTACCAAATACCAATTAACTGAGCATTTCATAACAAGGAGAAAAAAAGAAAAAAGGAATCAACTCAGCAAGTTTTGTTCACTGAGCGCAGAAAACAGGAGAATTCATCTGCCTCAGCTTTGGTGGCTGTGCAATGCAGGCTTCCAGCAAAGACTGAGAAGTCATTCTCACCTGGGACTAGGAAGGGGATACGGAATCCCAAATGATTATTTTATGATCAAGCAGCCACCTCTCCCTGTTAGTGATGAGGTTTCAAGGAAAATAAGCTTCTATGGGGAAAAAGCCATTTCTGCCCAGGAATTGAAATACCTTGAATGAGCCCAGCAACATTCTCACTTCGAGACTTGCTAAAACAGCGAGTTTGCTTGTACTGGGTTAGCTACAGCATCTATTTTAATGCACTTGCAAAGCTTCTCATCAAATTGTAAGGATATATCTTTTATTAAGCATTGTGTTCCTGTTCACTCCCTGAACAGTTGCTGTATTTCAATGGTAGCAAAGAGCATGTAGGAAACACCCAGGTAAGGTTTACCACTGCCTCTCCGCCTTGGTGTACATCTCTCCTGATGAACAGTCATCATTTGATTCAAAGGACATTTTCTTCTCCTTATTCTGCTCTGAGCTACTTGTCTTCCAAAGGACAAAAAGTCTCAGGCTTTCTCCAACCAGAAGTCTTTCTGCTGCATTTTACTCCTCTCTTTTCCTCTTACCATCTCTCTAAACGTGAAGATGCTTCCTCCAAGCTTTCGTAGCAGCTGAACAACACTCTCCTCAAAGCTGTCAAGAGCCAGATAGTTTTTCTGTCCCTCATCTAACCACAGCCAACAAAGGAATTGGACTGTACTCCCTCAGGTCCCCCTACCACCAAAGCACTGAATAAGCACCGAAGAAGCCCAGATATAGTTAAAAAGCAAAGTTAAGGCACCACCAAGTATTCACCCCAGCATCTGCCACCACACTTGGTGTAGGAACAAGTACACAAGGAGCCCTTCTGCCCCTCTCCTGCCAGGATCGGTGGTCGCTCAGCCATGCAAGAAGCAGGATTTCTTGCACCCAGCTTGCCTGGCTACTTGTACAAAGACGCTTGATTGGAGCCCAAGCGGTTCAGTATGAATTGCATTGATTTATGCCCAATTCCTACTGCAGGTCTGTTGAAGAAAATACCTCGCTGTCAAATCGCTGCAGAGTCACTCTGACCAAGACAGAGCATCTTGTTGTCTTCAGGCAAGCTGGCCCAAGAACTGGTGTGCACCAAGGTTCAAAATGCCTGGAAGGCATACGCTGAGCTTGCTGTGCGGTTTTGGTTGAACCATGGGTAGTGTTTTCTTGTCTCACTATCCTGCTTCTGTAATGACTAAGTCCATATCACTGAGACCCTTGGACATAAAGTTCTTCAGGGTCTTGTACAACTTCACTTGGAATTCTGCTGAACAAGTGCTTTAAAGAACAATCAGGTTAAGAGGAACAGCACAGCACCCATAGGAAGAGAGGTCCTTCACCCATAGAACCATAACAGAATTGCTATGCAAAAAACTCAGTTAAATGCATCTTTTGAGACTAGGAAAAGCTTAGAAGTCAGAGCACAAAATTCAGTCACCCTTATTAAAACATTGTGCAACAACAGTAACTTCCACTCTTTTTTAAAGTGTGGAGCAAATAAATCCAAAACACCCTGATGTCCTATTCCCAACCTGAGAAGTTTTCTCATAATCAAGTTATTTTTAGAAGTTTGCCAGCTCCAAAGAAAAACAGAAGGAGCAGTCCGACATTATATTACTCACTTGAACGAGTTTCCAAATTGAAATCACTAAGATTGCAAATACAGAGTTGTAACTACATGGGAATCCATTTGAAATAATTTCAGATCTGAATATTGCCATACGGTCCTCTTGATTTCGATGAAGAAAACCTACTCATGTGGATAATACTATGCAGATGGGGCAGTGGCTTTGGGGCCTTTTGCCAAGGCTGTGCCTGCTCTTGGCCACCCCTGCAGCTAAATGCCTTTTGATTGCAACTATTTCTGGAAGGAAAAAAAAAAGGCTATATATACCAAAAGTATTTACGTTCCTTAGCTAGGGACCCAGACTTATGTTGGAGCCATATGGCTGTCCTGTTTCTCTATTTGAGGTTCTGGGAATATCAAAAAATCAAGCTGTGGTTGGGAGGTTTTGGATTTTTGTTTTGTTGTTGGGGTTTTTTTAAATAAAAAGCAGGATCAAAGTAAATAAAAAACAAAAATCAAGGCTTGTAAACCAAAACCATCAATACAGACACAAAACCTCACAGACCTTGTTCCCACAAATACGCTTTGTCCAAGGCACCAGACCAAACGCACAGACCAGGGAGACGAAACCTGCATCAGGAGAGACGGTGTGCGTCCACCAGGTAAAAAGGTGAACTGCTCAACTGGTCCAAATGAAGTATTGCAGTCCAAAAGAATGTCAAACTGTTTTAAAAAAAAAGTATTTTTTCCCAGATCTCCATTCCTGCCTTTGGCTCACTCTTTCCTTTACATGAGGAAGCTGACTTGCACAAAGAGCATCACCCTGATCCTATGCAAGAGGATTTCCTCCAACTCTACTACAGATTAGAAAGGCTCTTTACTTACTTCAATGATGTTATAAACTGCACCATGGTTTAACAAGCTATAAGAGGTGTTTAAGCACGTAACAACCAAATGTGCCAATTGCTCTACAGATGACAGCCAGTCTCTACCTCCCTTCACCCAACCCACCCCTGACCTGCTTCTCCTACTTTATACTACAACTTCTACACTTCCCTTTTGCCATTAAGGCTGTGTAATTGGTTTCTGCACCCTGTTTGCTTGTTCAGACAAATCCTGGCTGAGCTACAGAAAGCCACATTGGCACATCCTACAGCAAACTCCCACAACCAGCCGGGACAAGACAGGTTTTATTTAACATTTCTCTTTGGTGCCTTCCAGCTCTCCACCTGATTCGAGCTGGGCAAAGGTTCAATTCACACAATCTCAGAGGAAAAAAAAAAGAGAGAGAAAAATCCAAACCATGAGCTACATGAGCAGCAGGTTACAGGAGAAGGAAATGTTTGTCATAGTTTTCAGTGAAGTTGTGAAAAAATGCAATTACAAGCTTAAAGAAAGTTGCGGGGGGAGCCGCAGACATTGTTTCATAACCTCTGCCATCGATAACAGCTTCTTTTAAATGCAAATTCTGAAATCAGTGCATGCTGCGGCTGCAGCGGTACCTCGAGACCCCAGCAGCCATCAAACAGTGCCCCATTGTAGCAGGCGCTGCGCGAGCGCACAATACCAACCTTATTTCCTGAACCTCCAACAGCAAGTGGGCTGCAGAATTCTGCAGCTGAGCGAAAACCACAAGCATTACCCTGGCTGCCCTGAATACCAATAACCCTCAGGGCATCAGTCCATCCTACGTCTTCTCCGGCTGCAAAGTTTGAAAAGTTTTCCGAAACAATCTCTGTTTGAAAAGCAGTTTTGTTCGCCGTGAACTGCTGCGACTCCGCCTTACGCAGCCCAGCCTCAATAAACCACCGCACTGGTACAACTGGGGCCGACGTCTTTTTAGGCTAAAATCACCAAAATGACAATGCTAAATTGAGAAGCAGCTGCCAAGAGCAGAGTGCAAGTCTGCAACTTCTTAAATTGCCTGCTTCGGTTTACACTAACCATGGTAATTAATGAAATTAAAGCCCACTAGTCTGCTTGCTATAGCTGCACACTTGAAACAACATCCCATTCTGCACATTGGTTTTGCATGTCTAATGGTACAACTCAGTCATTAAGAACCTTCCTTTAAAATCAGGACACATCATCCTTCCACTAGACAGGCTTCTTTGCCCAGTAGGAAAAGAGAAATCTGTCTGATGCATGAATATTGGGGTAACACCACACTGCAGGTTTATTAAAACTCCTAAGTGCTGAATAAGCCGATTAGCACATGACATCTAAAAATCAATATAACCTTCATAATCTTCAAGAAGTAGAGAAATATTTCACACTTATCAGAACAAAGAAAAAATCAGATTAAAAAAGAAACTAGGTGAACCCAAGAGTATTTAGCTCCCCGTGATCAGTAGATCAGGATGTCTTTTACTCCACAGTGCTTCCTTCGCCAGGGCAGCGTAATTAGTCATATAAAAGTTGTTTTGAACTTGATTCACAAATTAGAAGCAGAAGAACAAATAGAACTAACAGAAGAACAAAAGAGGTTTAGACTTGTATGTTTTTGAAATCACAGCACTATCATCATTTACTTAACTAAATTATTAGTCCATCGGTATTCCTCTTCCTTTCTGACACAGAAACACACATCAAAAGAACCACCACCGAGCAGTGGGAGGAGAATAAATCAGAGTTCACACAACCACAGCTAAGTCAGGTTCTTCTGTTTTGTTCAGGGTCCCCCGCTCCCCCAGGATTAAGGAAAAAGAGCAAATATTGAACACGCCAGGAGCCTCTTCTTGAAGAAGATCATCACTTTAAAAGCTCCATCTTTAATTAACAAATTTAATGTTATAATTTTTTCAAGTTCCACAACAGCTTTCTCAAAGCCCAATACATGGCAGGCAAAGCCCTTGGAGACTCAGTTCCCATATTCCTTGGCTGCTATATGTAAATAAAAGCAGTGAACACTCATGGTCTCTGGCTTCCTATATAAAAGGGAAAGAGGGAGAAATGAAATCAAAAAACTTGAGGATACTATAACAGAAAAACCCACATGAATAAAGTCACTTGCTGGGGAAAGAATAAAGGTTAGGACCAAACATTTTAATTCAAATTACTGGCACTTGTGTAGATAAATACTATTTGGTAATTTCAGTTAGGTACTAAAGGGGTTTTCACTCCCAAATGGCCCATTTCTACCAATTATGCCAATTAATTAGAAAAAAGATGGAATAGAGGTGCTTTGGTTTCTCTACAAACAAAGATAGGAAGAATGGAAAGCCATTTACATTAATAAGTATCCATCAAAATACTCCGACTGACAGCCAGTGTAATGGAGCAGTTACAGCACATATGGTTCCTAACCGGCTCCTCGTCGCGTCTTTCCAGCACGCTCCACAGAAACCTGTCTGCACAGGGCTCCTCCGCGACAGGAAATAATTGCCATTTCTGCGTTAAATATGGATGCAGCCACATTAAAAAAAAGCACAAAGAAGATTTTTTTTTTTTCCAATTTGACCATCTATAATGATTTCCAATTAGTATTTTGCCCTCGCTGTCAGAAGGGTATCCACATCAAAGCCAGTAAATATCCTGCCTCATATTTTAACTTATTTAATGATTGGATCAGGAAGAAACATCTATTAAGAACAAATGTTTCTCTACAATTAAGTATAAGTATCCCCTAAAAATCCCAGTTCTGTAAGCATATTTCAGATAAGACTTTAGAAATACGAACACTATCACTGTAATAATAAAATTTTATTCCACTTCTACTGTATCTTTCCCCAAAATGCTGTACTCTAAATTACACACAATCATTACCACCCAAGTGCAGCAAGTGTCACTGGAGCAAGTGTCTCCTGCCCAGATTTTCAAGGCAGCCAAGTTTTTGCTGTGGCACGCAGTGACCATAGCCTGGTGTCGAGCACCCAGCTGGGACAAGTCCACGCCTTCATGGTGCATTTGTTCTTCAGGCGGGCGCTATTTTATTTTATTTTTTTTTAAAGCTCTGTCACACAGTATGGATCTCTGAGCCCACAAAGGGGATTGGCTTCACCACACCTACCCTGAAGATCTCCCAGGGAAGACAGAGACTTGAGATTACTTTGACAGAAGTAGGACAAGGCGGTTGTACCCCAGCAGATGTTGCATTGACACGCACATCTGAGGTCAACATAACCTAGAGCTGCCCAGTGCCACATCAAGTTACAAGGGCTCAGCACAGGCTCCACAGAGGCTGCGAGAGCCTCGGGGACAAAGCAGCCAGAGCAGACCACCGGTGAGATGCCACCCCAAGGTGGCTTGTGGCATGGGGAAGCCCCACAAAGTCTTGTCTGCCATAGGCAACTGAAAGAAAAGTTACCCAGCTTAGTTTCCATCAAAGAGTAGGCTGTTTACAAGAGAGGGTGTGGATGCCAAATGCTGTGGTATACTTTAATTTCACTTATTCCTGAAGCCACTGTACCACGTGTGGAACGTGGACACAGCCCATCTGAGATGACAGCTTCAATCAAGAGTTGGTTCTGGCTCCCTAAAGCAGAGTTCCTGGCAAGGGAAAAGAAGTTTGTTCCCCATTCAAGAAAAATACCATGGAAACTGTAGATTATGCTTCAAAAAAACCAAAAAAAACCCTTATATAATTCTATAGCTTATCTATCCTTAAGAATTACAGCAATGTCTGTGCAAAGCTTCATTGCATGCAAAAAAGCAAGTGTCTGTGTTCTCCATTTTAATTGTTTTGTTTTAAAAAAATCAGACCTCAGTTTTCACACAATAATATCATTTCCCAGGTCCCCTTCCAAACACCCACATGAAAGAGAAACACATTATGTCTCTACTTACAGAGACAAAAAGAGGACACAGACAGCTTGCTAGGAGTCCAGGGTGCCATTCTGTAGCGACTAATGATGTTTAGTTCCTCATTTTTACATTTCAGTACATAAATATTTTTTCAGACTGTTTTATGGCAGATACCCCCTCCATTTCAAAGTTTGGAACAATCATTATGTAGAACTGACTTTTTTTTGCCTCGATTTAACTTTTTAATAACTGAATCCAGTGTAGAGATATGAGTGCACATTCCAGTGAATCAGATGAGACTTTAATCCATGCAGCCTTTGCATTTCTTCTTCCAAGTACAGGTTTTAGTCATTCTATTTGTTCAAAATCTGACCTGACTTTTAGACAAAATCTTGATTCAACATCTCTTTCTTTTGTGAAGTCAGCTGCATTAAAAAGCTACCCATATCTTATTCAATTTGGATGCATCTTCTGGTTTTCCTCCCTAGTCTTTTCTGTACTGTATTATACTGATTTCAGCTATCATACAAAATGCTATAATAAAAATACTAGCTAGTGAAAGTATTGTAAGTATTGATTTATCCTGCAGGTTTTTAAGCCTTTGTTGTTGTTGTTTTTTAAAATCAAGCACAAGCAACCAGCAGAAGTAGGATAGGCAACTGCAAGTAGAAAACCGAACAAGAACAAAACACTCTTGACATGTCCACTGGTGTATTGATAGTCCTGTCTGTATCCAGCAGGCTCCTAGACCTCCAGGAGCTACCAGACAGACTTCTTGGCAGCTGTTTTTTCCAGGACAAGTGATTACAGCAAGCCAACAAAGCCAGAGCCCATTTAGACATGAACATTAGAGGAGCTGGATCAGGGAGTGTTTGATCCCTGCTCCAGAGGATGGATCATCCATCTGTTCCTGCTCCAGCCTGGCTCTAGGGAATCCTTGGATGACACAACACAAGCGTATCTCGCACTACATCACCCATCCTTCACACCTACCATCTGCTGAGCAGGACAGCCATTTCTAGCACACAGGTGACAAAGCGGCTGCCTGAAATGACTGCGTAACCGGGGCTAGCTCTCAGGACACCTTGCAGTGAAACAAGGAACGCTTTGTTCCCTTGTAATAGGATGTCGGAAGAAGAAAATATGTCTAGATGCTATTTTTTCTTTCTTCCTCAGCTACTACAAATGGTAAATCTGTGTATTTTCTAAGCAAAACGCACAGCGTCACTGCTGCTATTGTAATGCAATTGCATTCGTTGCACAGAAATACGTATTAAATAGTAAAATACATCCAGTGACAATGAAACCTGCAGTTATACAATATTTGAATGCAAGAGTAAAAGCAGTTTGAAGCTAAACTTCAAAGCAACACAATAATCTGTCACATCAGAAAATTCAGTTAGAAATGCCGGTAGTTATTGAGAAAAAAACTCAGAAAATTCAAGGAAAATAATTCAGAAAAGTAGTTGTTGATCATATCACATACCATTTACACCACAAAAATGTTTATCATTGTGTTTGTTTTATGATTTAGCTTCAACGGGATATAAATATGCAGATGCATATGTTCAATACAGTTCAGTCAGAGGCATGTTTTTACCACTCGAACAGCTGCAGTTTTAAACTTTCCCCAGTGCCATCACTGTAATCAAGCTAGATCCCAGGGGGTGAGGAGACATCGAGTTATCAGTCTCGTATGATCTGGGATGGGGACAATCTGTGTTTTACAAACATTACGTTCTGAAATACTCAGCTTTATTCACATCCCTCTATAAAAGTGATAATTCATACAGGTAGCAGCCTTTTGCTTGCCAAATAATTTTTTTAAATTTAAGGCTACTGAGGTTTTACAGCAGCATCCCCAGGTAGTCCGAGGGATTTCAAGGTGCAGCTCGCTGTTTCCAACAGGGCAGCCCATGCAGGTGCAGGATGAGCCTGAGCTCAGCGATTGCTTTCTGGTACAACTGCTGCTCTTCCGTACCTCAGCCAAGTCCCTGGCATGCAGGGCATGGGGTTTGAGCATCCTTAGACATTATTTTCACAGATCTATGAAAGCCTGCTTTGGCAGATGTCTCAAATCTTAAGCCGCGGGACACTTCTTTCCAAAACTTTGGAGCTATTTCTTGTTTATTTTCTGCATCGCTATTGTTAATTTTTCCCCCCTACAGCATTTAAGGTACTTTAGAGCACATAAACCACCAATATCACTCGTTCACAGCTCTGCTAGAGCCCATTTATTCAATATTTGGATGTACAAGCACTGAAGAAAGATATACAATCACTGAAGAAAGATGTTAAGTAATACAGCAGTCTTGTCACTGCCAGGAACTTTCATAAGTCAGTGCTTATATGGTGTGGGTTTTTTTTAAAAGGACATGATATAGATCAGATGGAATGGCCAGAGTCTGGGATTAGATATTTCACTGCTGGGTCCTTTGAACAGCCAGACACAAAATTGAAAGCAAGAGCCACACAGTCATAAGACAGTATCTAACCAAAACCAGTATCTGCGTTTGTTCTAAATCCCAATTCAAAAACATTTAGAGCTGAAAACTTAAAATATATTGCAATTATATAGCAGCTATTAGTAATGCATGTTATACAGTTTTATGAAGTGTTAATAAACTCAATAATAAAAATATATTAATATGCAGTGAATTTTTAATTATGAAATGCAATTATAGGTCATTTGTTTGCTTTTAATCATGCTGAGTAATTGGCTCCCTTGCTTCCCACTGATGCATTTATCATTCTTTAGAGAAGTAGCTTTAACGTAATATATGGCCAGTAATGTTTTATACCTGCTTCACACTTATGTGGACAACTGCAAAAGACATAGGGCAGTAGTGATTTGGGCTCACGAAGAACTAAACTACACCATCTGGCAATGCTTGACACCCACTTTACACAGGTAGAATTGACTACACAGGGCAGGACTGGAGAACCCCGTTCACAGCATCTGGTATGATTTAGTGAGGCAACCTGTAGGACAGTGGGAATGGAGAATTTACAGCAGGATTTGAAAACCATCCAGCAAAAAGCACAGATACTAATGGTCTGCAGCTCTCTAAAAAGACAGGCTACAATTTATAATGTTTAAGATCACTCAGGCATTATGCCCTGGAATACTTTGATACTATACTCAAAACCCCACACTCATCAAATATGGAGATTGAATTTCACCACTTGCTACAGAAACATTACAGGTTTCTGCAAGAAACAAAGCCTTTTCAAGGCTGCGAAACCCGTGGGGCACACGGACCGTGCTGCATGTGAATCTGCTTCTGAGACACATCAGGGAGCCTACAGATAACAAAGCATCCTGCCAAATGCGTTGACCATTGAACCTCTGGATCTCTATCACATTGCTTAAAAAGAAGAGAGATGTGAGGGATCTGAACCCACGGGCCCTAGGACAGACAGAAAATGACGGATGGGAGAAATCTCTAGGGCAGGAACAGCAAATGAAGTGCCAGAAGTGGTCACTTAACAAATGAGAAGTTGTCAAGTGAAACAATTCTTCAGATCTTTTAAGCAAAATGTTTTTAAATTACAGCTTGAACATGTCAGGGGCTCAACGGGGCAGGTGTTCAGTGGACTTCTGATGAGTAAGCTGACTGCAGTCAGCTACACAAGAGGGTTTAGACAGGACTAATTAAGAGGTCCACTTAAGTAGATCGGTAGATAAATGAAGCAGCATGAAGTCAATCCTTACTGTGGGCTTCTGTAAAAGCCACCCCAGATATAGAACAAGACGGCAGCTGTCCCCGAACCCAAACATCTCTCTCCTGTACTCGTAGGTACAAATCACAGACTTTCCGAGCTCAGGGACACCCCGACTGGCTGCCTGAAAGGTACCGGACAGCACTCTCATCCCGCATTGGAAAGGCACCATCTCCTGCTAGCTGAATCCCAAGACCTTTCTTTCTTCTCTAAATAATTAACACCAAATGAAGTAATGAGTGGAACATGACCAGGATACTCTGAAGAACAGGGCTTGTTGATTAACTGAAAGAGGAAAGAAATCTAGGAATATATGCTTGTAATCCAGATGCTTTTATTGACCAAATTTGTCAGCTTTTAGCTTCAAAAGCAGAAACTAGTCAAGAACAATTAAAAAAAATAATCACAATGTGAACATCAAAGAAGGTTTGAATTAAAACTCAAGGCAGGACCCTAACTTTTTTTTCTGGTCTACATGTACAGCATAGCAAGTGTTTGAGGTCCGGACCTCCACAATCCCACACCAGAAGTGCCACTCCAGGGCCTGTATTTGCTGGGAAAATATAACAGTAAGTGGGCATTGTGATCTTTTAGTTATGCGTAATGTATGACAATTCACACATAAGTCTTCTTTGGAAACCTGTACACTCAGCATTTTTGCAAAATACAGCTTTAGTACCTCTAAAGGCAAACAAAAAGCAGGTTGCTTTGAAACTGCAATTTCAAAGTATCCTTCAGTTTTTAAAAAAAGCAACAGTTCTCTATTCCAGGGCTACAGCCTTAGCATTAATTCCCTATTACCAGTACCTGAGGAGATTTTTTTTACTGTATTACATAAGACTGACTGAATAAATATAGAGTTCTTAAACGGCCATTAGTTCTCTTAATTAAGTATAGTGAAAATACATGGTTTGCTAAGGCAACAAGTGTCAAAATAAGCCCAAATAACATTGCGTTAAAGATATGTAGAATACACCAAATGCTACACATCCTAGAGGACAAGTATTACAGAAAGCTGATTTTGCTAGGAGGAAATTCTCTCTCTTCATAATTAGAGATGTTGAAAACTCCTGCAGTCTGCTGAGTGACAAGCCCATTTCTTACTAACCAGGTTATTATTCAACAGTCAAATCCAGTAGTAAAATGCCAGTCAACGAGATTCATCTGTCCCCAGAATAATTTATCTCTGTACTGTAACTTTCCCCAGAATATCAAACTTTACATGCATCACACGACACCTGAAAAGATGAGTAGTTTGGCAGGTGCCAGGTTTGAGCTAAGAACGAAGTGGAAGTGATGGTTACAGTGGTGGCAGCAGGGGGTTTTGCAAGCAATACTACTTAGAGCAACAAAGCTATCCATCAAAAACAGCAACGCAGCATAAAAGGTAAGACACAGGAGGAATAAACCCTTACCCGCCTCAGTCTTGATACTGAAAAACTTCTCCCCAGAGGAGCGGGGCTCAGACCAACACCCCCCCTTCTCACCAGTAAGCATGAAAGCTTCAATACCCGAAACACCGACCTGGGATGCTTCCACCTTGTCCTCTGCTGACAGTCAGGCCTGTGGCTTTTGCTCAGGCTGTCCTAGCTCTCGGGGCAGCCCCGTGTCCCAGCAGGCATCACCGCAGCCTGGGGACACGCACAACTGTCACCTCCGCAGGCTCCTGGGGGGTTCAGTCCAAACCCTTCTTTGTTCCTGGCTGTCATCTACCCACCTGATTACTGTAATCCCCCTCCACAGCCTCAGGGAGAGCAGCCATCCTTCCTCGCATGATTGTCAACAGTAAAACTACTGAAAAATGCATAGGAAAGATAAAGCACGGGGAAACTAATAACTAGCAGGTAGTACAACGGCAGCCCATATCACCAACCAGCTCCTAAGGAAGGAGAAGGGAGAAAGATGCACCAGCATCCCAAAGAGGGGAAAAAAAAAAAGCAAAGCAAAAAAACACCCTCCAAAAAAGCACAATACCAATGTACCGAGAAAAGAAATTGCACAGATGTGTAACATCACGATAATGGGCGCAGAAACAGCTATGAAAATCCACTGTGTCTAGACATCTCTCATTTATGTTTTGTCACTAAATGAGAGTCAGATGCATCTAGCCCGTAAGAAAAACTGCAAATATGGTCTTTAAAAAGACAACCTCAAAACTGGTCCTACTAAGGGTAATATTCTCTGTTCAATGCTTCAAATAATTTATATGGAATCTCATAGTTTTAATATAAAACCATATTTTGTTTCAAGTTCTTAAACCAAATCTTTATCAACTGGTAGAAAGTAAGTACACTTCCAGGACCATCCCATCTGGGCCAAGTGTCCATGATAAACACTCCAGAACAAAGCACTACTTTCACAAGCTGATCACAAGTCAGCTTCCTATTGTTTGGCCACTAATTTCAAAAAGAAAGGAAGCTATTTTCTCTTCTGTAATTAGCACCATAGTCTGCAGCTTTTCAGGAATACCAGAGGAGGTCCCACCCCTGCCCCACCTGCAGATGCAGCATTACCTGGGGCAGGCAGAAGCCACAGTAAATTCCAAAATTTTACTGAAAGGAGCCAGTTTCTTCCCTTTTAAGAAACAAACCCCGATAACACCACACTTGCTCACGAGAAAGATGTAGCCAGTCACCACCAAGAGCAAGACCAAGCAGATGCAACTCCTGAAAAGGCAGCACAGGCAAGGGTGGATGTACTTCAATTAGCAGCTGATTAACACAGTTGAAAGGTATCTACCAAACCACTCCAAAACTGGGGGTTCATCACATACAGAGGAGGGCTGTGATAGGAGTTTGGCAGAAGTCTAAAAACTGCAACCAATCTGCAGAACAACAGTTCACTTAAATTCACAAGCTGCAATCGCTCCTTACAAACTGTTCCGTCCTTGAAGCACCAAAATTTGATTATTGTGCAAGTTTTAGCAGCAATAAGCACAACATTGGTCACCACGCCCACGTGGAATTAACCTACAGAATTTCACAGGAGCCAAACTAACAGGATCTCATTTAAATTATGCTAAAAGCACACAGAATTTGATAGAAACCGAGCACCTTTCTACATGCTGGGGAAGGCTGCTGTTACTTACTTCGGAAGAAGGTCTTAAATTCTGTAAAATGGTCCCACATACCTATAGAAAGGCTCTTATTCCCAGGGAACCACTGCAGAGCTTCTACCATCAGGAAAAACAGCAATAAAAAAAAGCAAGACTCAACTATCAGCAGGTAACCTAGCACCTTATTAGGCAAACAGACCTCTTCCGAACTAACCACTAATTCTCTAAGCCTGCCTTAACGGCTCAGGGGATGGCACATTTGGGGTGACAAAGCACCACTCACTTCTTCCCCACACCAACCCTCCCAATGCACTCACATGCATCCCTACTTAAGCTGTGATTTATTGTACCTGGCAGGACGAAGCAGCATTGAACAGCCACCTACAGGAAAGAGGGAAATGATAGCAAAATATTTTCAAACAAATTCTTTAGAAAAGAGAGGTCTAGCCACTTCTGAAGGGACTGAAGCCAGAGGTATCCAGCCTGTGGGCTAGGTGGGTGGCAGATAATGCAGCTCCTGCACATCCATAGTGTACAAGGGACTCCACTGAAGTATATAACAGCATCATATCAAAGGTAGCTTTAAAAGGGGCAAACCTTACAGAGGAATACACTGAAATTGAATGATCAAAGACATCAGACAACATGCGAAAAGAAAAGGAGATGGATTTTACGGTTTCCTTCGTTCCCGTGGTGCAAGGAATCATTATCGCCTGATCTGCCAGCCACCGCCTGAGACTCCCCAGTGCTCCCGAGCGCTCACACGCCACTAACGCTGCCGCTTTATAGAGTTCTTCAAATGCCAGGAGATTCCCGACTCATATTCCTTAAGGAGCTCAAGACAGTCATGCATTTCTTCATTGCCATTTAGCAACACCTTGATCTCGTTGCTAGCCCCCAGCATCACCTGTGCACCGCTGGAATCTGCAGGACCCAGATTTCCCAGGCAGGGGCTGAGTTTTGATCCCGCTTACACCCATGCATCTGCAATAAGTTCAGATGCCTGCTCTTGTGGAAAAAGATCAAGATTCTGAGGCTCAACAGCGTGCCTTCTGATTAGTAACATTAGTAAAGATCCATAGCAAATAAAACACAAGTGATTTACTCATTTTGAATAACAGAGTCAAAATTTGGCTCAGATAAACGAAATGAGCAGCCAGTCTTGCAGTCCTTATTCTTGCAGTAAGGCCAGCAGACATGGACTGCATTTAAAAAAAACAGAAAAGTTTTTTATTTATCTGATCAATCTTTACTTTCTATTTTCAAAATTATAGCTCAAGGGAATGAATATGAAATTTTTTGTCATTAGCACTTGAAACAGATATACTGCCTGCATCTCCAGGAGATTTCTTTCTAGACGAGTTCTTATTTATCTCAGATAAATACTTCAGCCATGACTTTATATGGGAAATACCACCTTTTAGCTGGCTCATCCCTTTCTCCTGAGTGTCAAATTCACACCTACAAAATGGGCAAGTTTGCAGAACCACTGCCAATGAACCTTGCTTTACTAGTCTTGCCTAATGTCAGACAAAATGTCAGAGACTCCAGAACTGCTCTTGGCAATGCACAAGATGGAAACCGTCCAAATTCAAGCAGCTGAAAGGGCTGCACAATCACTGCACAAAGGAACTGATGTATTGCATAGTGAATTGTGTCAATGATTACATATAATTGTATCATTACCTAGAGTGAAATTAATGGAAGTTACCATTCAGGAAAATAAGAAAGAAATTAGCTTTGAAGTAGTATAATGAAAGATTTAAGTTAAGGAAGAAATCAGTCACATTTTTCAAATTACTGGTTATAGTGCCACAAACACACGCCATCCAAACCCTGTTTCACTTGGACATGAAGACTTCTCTCCTTCAAACCACAGTGTTGCTATTCTACAAGAGTCAAGCACGAATAACTTGTCTTCACCCTGATTCTCAAATATACAGACACGAACAAATAAATTTGCAGGTGAATGAAAAACTATTGTTGGATCCATGAAAAAAGACAGCCTTTGAGAATCTTTTACAGGAGAAATTCTATTGAAATGCTAGTCAAGCATCCCATAGCAAAGGGAATTGCATCAACTAAGTATACAACTGCACATCTTTCGTATATCAAAGCCATTCAGTAATTGGTCAACAGTTGCTAGCAATACATTAAAAGAAAACTCTGTTACTGTTAAGGAAAAATAAGATTTAGAATTTACACCTTGACATCATTATCTTAGAATAGGTCCCAAGCATCCTCACTAGAATGTGACCTATTTATCGTTCTTTGAAATATGTTTGAACAAGTCACAGCAATTTTATTTCAACTAAATTCGTACTATTGCATTATTTCTTATAGGTAAGTTCAGGTTCAAGACATTCCAATTGAAAAACCTGTGTAAGAGACAGCTCTACTTCTTCCACATTTACTAATCGCACATTAGTAGTGGTTACAAAGCTGAACGCATCCATCTGAAAGCCAGTTACAACTTCCAAAGTCCTCATGGCAAAACTAGCTGAAAGCACAGGTAGTAAACTCCAGCCTAACTAGAGGGGAAGAAAAAAATAAAAGAAAAAAAAAAGGACTACAAGTAGTTTAACTTACTGTCATTTTTGGGGGTTTCATGAAAAAGACCATCAGGTCTGCAGTGAAAGCCGCTGTGGTTAACCAAGAACAGCTCTCCACCGCGTGCGTGGTTGAGAGCTGCGTCCCCTCGTGCGATGGTTAATCACATTACAAGCTGGCACCAAGGGCTCGGACTCTCCTCCAGCTCAGCCGAGTAGGGCTGCTTGCCTTTGGCCTCCCCACCGCGGCGAAGCTGGATCAGTAGTACCGCCAGAACTCCTGTTCTTGGCTTTTAAACATAATGAAACAATGGGAACTCATCTGAAGGCCTTCCAAGGCACTTCACACCGAGCCAGCTGGAGCTTGCCCTAAGAGCTGTGCACAGACTTCAAAATGTGCCTGATTTATTTCTAGAAATAATAGGGCAAGCTAGACTCGCCACTGCTTTAATTCAAGGACAACCTCCTAGATGAACAGTAAGGTTTAAGCATCTCATATACCGCCAACAGCACTCAACAATTTCATAGCCCATTACTGCAAACAGCCAAAAAGTATTTTCCTCAATTTTGATGCAAAAATTATAAAGCACTTCCTAAGCTTTCTACATCTTTCTGACATTACTTTTATTTTGTCTGAATTGGCATACTCTGCAATTTTTGACTGCAGTAAAAAAAAAAAAATCCTGCACGTCTGTCACCCAATTTTGATATGAATCTGTAAGTCAGCTCATGTCTGAAGCTTTTACTAAGCCTGAAGAAGAATCAGACAAACTAACCCAAGTTTACAACATAATTGAGTTTGTGATATGCTTGGTCACTGTCAGCAGAACTAGGTAGATTCTTGTATTTGATATTAGTGCAAATATGTGCAAAGTCATACCCTCTTAAACTTCTACAGTAAAAAAGGACCAACAATTTATTGTAGACAGTGCTTCTAAAAACTGCACTGAAGTGAGATGGATCTAGCTTGAAAACAACATTGTTCTTCTTGGGTTAGTTTGAAAAAACAGTTTTAATAACTGAAACCCTAACATAAATGATATTGTATCAAAACATTGCTCATCTGTTGCAGAAGTTAGGAGATACCAAAGTCAGCTGAAATATTACAGCACTGGGACTCCTCTCAGACCTACGGTACTTCAGGGACAGAGGGAAAACACCCATATTAGCATTTCGGCTTAGATCTCAGTAGCACTTTTCAAGCTCCTTCTATCTCCAACCTACGGTGCTTGATCCACATGGTGGAGCAGTCTTTGAGCACGTAAACTGGAGCCCTTCCAGCTGAAGCTAAACCTGAAGCTGTGCTGTAAGCATCCCACAGGCATTAGGCCCCTGGGATCAGACAACAGCTACTTCAAAGAAAACCTCCCAAACACACATAGCACAGACACCAGACCTTCTCCACCAGCACTCTCGCTTTGGTGCTGCTCAAACTGCTAATACAAACACAGATATTGCTGTGCTCTTTGATTATCACCCATTTTTCCAAGCTTCTATTTCCAGCATCATCTAGGAGGAGAGCAAGGTTGATATGGAAAACAATCAAAATATTGTTTGGACCTCAGTAAGTGCTTCATTTGGATCCAACTTAATTTCTGGAGAGGTATTTGGCTGAACACTGATGGCACAGCTCATCAGGCAGCTCATATAAACAGGTACGGAAGAAATCACACAAGTGGACTCCATACATTATTAACTCTCTCTGAACCCAAAATATTTTTAAATGGGGGAGCAAATTAAAATGCTATAAATAATTCCAATTATCCTTCAAAAGCAGGTCTTCAATTGCTAGAATGCATCTTCTCTCTTCCTTCACTCCCATAAATAATATTCTTTCAAGGGAAATTGTGCAGCCCTGAGGTAAAACTAATATTTTAAAGTTTTATCCCTGGTAGGTTACAAAACTTCTCTGCTGACCCTGTATTCTTGGGTCTATATTGATTTTTCAATTAAAAATTTATCAGGAATAGAAGTAATAAAGCAGCCAAAATCACTATGGGAGACCCAGAGATGAAAAAATAAGGTTGTTTCAGAGACCAAGACAGGCTAGAGCTAGCAAAAGCAGTTGATGCATGCAACACCTAAACACAGGCAACAAAACTGGTCTACCACAAAGAGAACAAGAAAGAAAGGAAAGGGAGGAGGAAGCAGAAGACAATCAATGGAGTTAGATTTATAGTGAAAAGGTTAATTAAATCTTTTGCTGACTTTTACTTTGGAAGGAAGTCACTTTTCCTAATCTAAATATATAAAGTGCCCTTTTCTGAGGCTCCAGTCTCAGAAATACTCAGTGCATAGAAAAACACCCCACAATAAATCACCACATCACTTTCTGAAAGGTAAAGTGGTGCAACTGTATAGCAGTTGACCTGCAAATAAATCTTACTAGCTAGACATGTCCCTTTCTGTCTGGCACTGTAACTACTGGAGGCATTTCTTTCCTTTAAACAACAACAGAAATCTTATAACATAGGATTATGGCTATCAAAAAGGATCTGTGCAGACCTGCACACATAAATCTGTTCAGATAGAGCAGCCAAGTTACTTCTCCAAAGCTTAAAGAACACAATTTTATAAACTGAAGAAATAGTGAACTTGCACAGTATCATCTTCAAAGGTCAAGAGCAACATCACAGGAGCAGTATTTTCTCTAGCCCCCCCTTTCAGCCAAGCTTCACCACTCTTACTATGCCTGTAAATGATGGAAAACAAAAGATTTAAGTTGCCCCAGAATGATGTTCAAGGAAAACACCAGGGTACAGCAATTGGGGGATGGAAATCCCTGCAGACAACATCAGCACCTGCAGAAGCCTCCAAGATGCACAGAAGTAGGTCATCCCATTTTGGTGAAAACAGGACAATTTAAGAACAAAAAAACCCAAAATCCAGCCTCTCATTTGTTTTGACTGTATCTTCAGTAACAGATCTATTTTTAACGCTATTCTTGATTTATGTATTTTGAAAATTATAGAGTCCTCCTGCTACTAAAATAATTGTACATGATGGAGCTGGAAGAGGGGCGGGGTGGGAGGGAAAGAAAAAGAGGAAAATTACTGTACTTTTTTTCCCCCTAAACAACATGCCAACATTCATAGACTCTCACATGCTTGAATAGGAACCTCTCATGTGTAAAATCAAAACGGAGGGATGCAGTTTCTTTGCAAAGCTGATCTTTCCTTCTTCTCTTGCCAGACATATGCAAGCACATAAGGCTATCCAAACACAGTATCACAAGCTACGTTGTTCAGCCTCAAAATGGATCATAACAGCTTCGTCTTCTGAAGAGGCAGCCTTCACACCCTTCCAGCTATGGAGAAGGTATTTAATCATCACTGAAAAACCACAAGGTCAAGAGTGAAGAAATGGCCGAGCTGGGCTCACAGCTCCCTCCGAGTGCTGGTGTTTCTCCTGAAAAGGTGGAGGGGAGACAGATAAAGCAAGTGCCACAATTCCACCTTGCTGATGTCTCTATAGTTTAAGCCCTGCCACCACTCAGAAGAGGGCCAAGGAAAATCATCTATGAAGCGTTGGGGGAAAAAAAAAAGAAGAAAAAAATAAACTTCAGATGCGACAGCCCCCAACGACACCAGCTCCCCCCACAACTGCAGGCAGGGAGCAGGCTCAAGCATCTCCTCCATCTCACCTGCCGGGCACGCACCGATGCGAGATGCGTTCCTCCCGCAGGGACAACCGAGTGACAGCCGTGAAATATGTGATTACACAATATCAGTGTCCAGCATCTGTCGCCTTCACATTATTCCCCCCCTCCCAACCCCCCCATGGGCTAAGAAGGAGCAAAAGCTTCCCAAAAGGCTCCAGATACAAAAGTACTGTTTTAACAGAAAAATGCCACTTTTGCAGCTAGCCTGTCTCCTCTTGATACACATGGCTCAGATCCCCAGGGTGTAAAGAGCTAGAACGTGGGGTGAAGGAAAAGCAGCATTTTGGGTCAGCTTTGAAGCAGAATATAAATCTACAGATAACGAGGTAACCCTTTCTGACCTCGGGTCCTGAAAAGCACTCAGAAAAGTTGAGTTTCTCTCACACTGGTTGTTGGTAATTATTACCTGCACACAGAGGCAAGTGCCACCCAAGTCATCTGCGCACACAGATGCGGAGCAAGTACAGACCAGGGTCACGGGGCAACTCATGCACAGTCTGTCGGTCACAACTTCCACCGACTGAACTATCTGCTCACACCTATGCTTCCATGGGAAAGTGTTGTAGAACCAGCACGAGAAGACAACTCAGACTTCAAAACAATTTTTTTTCCCCATATATTTCTTCAGATATTCCTGTAGAGTGGAGGAGGGAGATGGGTGGTTTTCCCATAACATTGTAAGAAAAATGCTTAACATTACATATAGCAATTGTTAAATTATTCTACTATATGTATAGGGTCAGAAAAGAAAATAAACTTTAAGTTTCCACTCCTTCCTTTGTTTCTCTCTATCGAGAAATTTTTTCCTCTTTAAATACCCTACTTACAGAAGTAAATGCTGGCCCATATACCTAAATGACGTCACTGTAAGGACAAGGAGCATTCAGAAGAAACTCCATCATATAGACCTTTTAATTTCTTTTTTTCTAAGAAACAATACAGTAGAAGATCAGAAATCCGACTTAGCATATTCCATGGAACAAAGACAATCAGCTCAGAAGGAATCAAGAGGAACCAGTCAGAAATACTATATTTTACCATATAAGTCCTATTGTTATTGGTCACAGGCACAGTTCACTCGGTTCGTGTGACTGGCACAACAGTCATTTCCCCAAAGATCACTATTCAATGGCCTAGGATCAGAAAGACACAGTAAAAAGGGTAGATTGTTTGTCTTGCTAATCTTGTTTTACAAAAACTCATCATACAACCCAAAATACACTATTTTTTCCATAAAAGGAAACAGAGATACCTGACTCTGTTTATCTAAGTCCTCCCCAGCAGGGGTCACTGAATTAATAACAAATATGAAATAAAAAACAAAACATGGATATTTATTCTTCTAAAAACTTCCTTTTAATCTTATGTTTGCATAGGTGCCCTTTAAAATGTAGAATTCTTTGTGCAAGTTAAGAAAATTCTGAGTCAAACCTGACTGATTCAGCTTTATGATCAAAGTAATAAACATATCATTAACACAGAAGAACTTCTACAAATTCAAAATCAGCAGGTGCCCATCAGATACGGCATATGAAATTCAATTTAACTTTGTCTCTTCTTGTCCCTATTTCTTATTATCTAGTTTTTTGATTTGGATTTTCTTTCTTCCAGGATCACAAAAAGCAGAAGAGTCTCAGCTGGTACAAATTAGCATAGTGGAAGTCTCAGGCCTACGACTTCAGAATTATGCAAATATTTACTATCTGTAGATCTGGACCCAATGTCTCAGAAACAATAAAGGCAAAATTGTCTCATTGTGTCTGCTTATCCAGAATACAAAGTATAATGTTTCCAAAGATGAGGGAAAAATTTACAGGGAGTTAGTGTATTTTTTAAAAGATCCTTTAACTTTTAATACCATCTCTTAAACTGGCATCATCTTTGCCACTTTTTCCATCTACACAGCATGTCCTCCTTCCACAAACCTCACTGTCAGCCAGAATTTGAATAATTTATTATTTATTTGCTGATCTTTCCAAAACAAGACACAGAAAAAAGAAGCAGGAAAGTTTCTGCTCAGTAAATTTTATTTGAGCTTTAAATTAAGAAGGGGGAAATAAGGCGCTTCTCCATGAAAGTGCACGAGAGCCAACATTTCTATTCCCTCTTCTAATAAAAACGCACGTTTCTCGAAGTTGCATTGTTTGAGCTGAAGTGGTTCCATTGTTTCCTCCCCAGCTCTATGGAAGGCTCCTGACAGATGACCCACGCAGGGCTCGCTTCTTTGTCTTCCAACCTCCTTATCACCCTTAATTTCTGCTGAAAAGGGGCAATCTGCTTGGCCTACAGCCTCTTCCTGGGAGCAGCAGTTGGTAAGCCGGGGGTCTCCTTATACCCCTTGGCTTTTATGCAGAGCATGTCCGCATCCCAATTATCCCAGGAGAAGTTCTGCATAAATTAGTTGATATTGTTACTAAAGCTGTCAGGAATAAATTGTTCTTATTTGCCACAACTGTCAAACAGAGGGAGGGGGCTCCGAGATGAGCTTTGACACGCCACTGCTGCTCAAAGGCAGAGATGCAAATGCTACCTCCTGCCAGGGTGTTGTCCTGACGACTCCTAGCCATGCTCGGTAGATGATAATAATAAAACACATATACCCACAGCTGCCTTAGAGACTGCAGATATCTAGCACAATCATCCTCTGCAAGAGGAGTTCGAAAATTTGCAATAAGGAAATCTGGCATCAGGACAGAGCTCTAAATCACTGTTTCTGTTCTCAAAACTTGCACATATATCTAAGCGGAGGTTTGAGCCATATGCCTGTGGCGGGTTTTGCGTTTTCCATGGGCGGGTGTAGTATTCAGTCTTGATGCTAGTTTAAAAAAAGGAGAAACTTAAAGAAAAAACCCCAGCTGACTACGATTTTGTACTTAATTTGCTGAGATGGTACACATGCATAACAAACCCTAGCAAAAGTAGGCATAAAGGAGATGCAAAATGGTAGCCAAAATACATCATTCATTCCTGTGGGAGACAATTTTCAGAGGACCAGGAAAGAATTCAGGCCATCACTGGGTGACACTCATAGCTCAGATGAGCATCCTTCAACTTGTTTGCTCCACTTCTTGGGTGAATTGGAATAAAATCCTGCTTAAACTAAAACCATTAGATATAAGAATGGAAGAAAAAAATAATCTGCTTTATACCATAAAGAAAGCTTTCAAAGCATAAAAAAAATTGCACTCCCAGTTAGTTGAATACAGTCATTTCTGATTCATACACGCATACATAAAGAAAGTCTGACCCGAGACTGTTGCATCTTGCTACCACTTAACAGCTAGATAGCCTGGCTAAAAATAGAGACACTAGAGGACGAAATTATTAGCAATCTACAGCCACAGACATTAGTATGCAGAAGGAACAGAAGCAAAAAGGTTAAAGAGAAAAAAGCAAATTGGTTCTCCTAAGAAATCTGTGGCCAAAGCAAAATACAGTGTCCTTGAAATGCTTCTCTAATTTAAAAATAAAAATCTTTTCCATTTGCCAAAAGTAAATCTCACCCCCACTCACCAAACCCCACATTTCAGTTTCCCTTCCCGCTAAAATAACAAAGAAAAAGTTTCAGAAGAAGTCTTTCTGAAGTAAAATTTCAAACTCCGCACAAAAAATGTGAATTAAACATGATTAAAATAATAATATCCTGAGATTTCAACTTCCCATTCATGGTACATCCCATGGATTTCCCAAACACAGTAAAAGTAAATATGTTGTACAGAGGAAACACACCCAAAAACCCACAAAAAAACCCCAAACACCCATAACTCTGCTTACTTATGCACAAACAAAAATAAAATTATCAGTTTTCTCCTGGCTCTACTAGCTGCCCACAGCACACCAGTACGTAATGCCTCAAATGGGAGCATGTAAACTACACTGCAGCTTCTTTGACTTGAGAACATGATTCAAACCCTTCAGCAGTTTGCTTCTGCTTGCTAATTCCTACGTATTAATTTGAATATGGATCTTTATGATCATTTCTTACACTAATAATAAAATCATACTTTATTAGGAACTGATAGGCATGAAGGAATTACTGCAATAAATTGCACAGGTTAACCTGTTCCCCACCCTTTGTCCACAGGACACTGTACAGGTACAGTGCACATTGTCCATGCATACATTATGTTCAAAAACAGCCACGAAGAGTCTGTTGGGTTTTTTAATTGCATATATTCCATAGGTATTCTAGTCCCATCAAACCCAGAATGCCTTGCAGACTCATCAATGCAATTTCAGAAGAAAAAAAAGCAAGAAAATCTGCCAGTATTAAAAGACATCCTGACAGTTTGGAATGAAACATTTTCATTTTTCATTTTCAAGGGTTGGGGTTTTTTTTTTTGCATCACATAAGGAAAGCTACGCTGTACATTATTACAATATGAACATATTGCTTTGCACACACCAGAATGCTAGAAGCTTAATTTCCTGATAAATTACATCCCATTTTCTTACACTGCCACCTCATTAATTCCTCCTCTCCCCACTGAGTCACCTCCAATTCCCCAGCTCCGTCCCTCCAGCCAGCGCCACGACTGCCGACCAAATCCTTGGCACGCTTTGCTCCAGACACCAGCCACGATCTCCACCCAAACCCACGTCGAGGGGACGTTCTGCTGCTGTCCCCCAGCAGCGCCGAAATGCTCGCTCCTGCCTTTTCTTCGGGCACGGCACTCGTTTGGATCTCCTTTACTCGGCTATTGATCTTCATTAATTCTGTAGGAACTTAATATTTCTTAAACAGCTGCTCCTCCATCAAGTTTCACTGAAACTGGACAACGTATTGGAAAATTATTGGGAGGGAGAAGGACTTGTAGATAGACAGAAAAGGGAAATTTTTTTTCTGCTGTAGGAAGCAGGCAAAAATAGTCAGTTAAGACAAAGCAGTTTTACACAAGAATTTAAATGATTTTTTTAAATTTTATTTTAAATCATCCCAAAAGTTTTTAACATTTTCTTATGGGGGGAATTTTGGTAAGTTAGCTTCTTAATATTTTAAAATAAGCCAGATTTTGAAATCAAGTCCTTTGTGAAAACTCCATCTGCTGCACAGCTTTGTCCAGCAGCCTGATCACATTTCCAGTATGTTAATGGGAACATTGCACCTTATTCCAAGGAACCTATACCAAATTCTCTCTTTTACTAACAGAAAAAAAAAATCTCAAAAAAACCAGCATCACAAGTTAACCTAAATCTACCTTTTCTGAAATGAAGAGTCAAATTCATTCATTTCAGTGGGGTACCTGCTCAAAATACTTGTGAAAAAATCCATAAATTGATTTGAAAATAATATCCTCCAACACAACTTGAAGGGAAAGAAGTTTGAAATTGGACACTTTACCTATATAGTTAATGTGATCTGTTCCTGTATAGGCAGAAAATAGAAACTGTAGGCTTCTTTTTCTTACACTGATGTGTTTGGGATTTTTTGCCCAGTTTTGTGGTGTTTCCTGCATAATCCTCTCCCCTCCTCAAACTAGGGTTAGTCACCGATTTTCCACTGTTTTCTGTGAACAGAATTGAATGATTCTACACTGGAAGATCTGAGCCCAGAGCATCCACTTACGGACGTTAGGGAATAATGTCACTAGATATCCAGTTTCTTTATGGTAATAATGTAGATCCAAAAATACCTTGCCCTAGTGATAACACATTATTGACTTATTAATTATTTAATATTGCTATAAGGCCTACAAATCTAAATGTTATGAGAGCATTTGACACTAGAATTCTTCAGGAAATTAATTTGTCTTGTTAAATAGAAGATAAGCTTTGATCTCTGTGAAATCGTTCAAGATGTGCGATGAAGACTCTGCTATCCTGTCCTTCTTAGACTTTGTGAGAACATTAATTATGACTCACATTCACTGTGTATTTCAGAAAAAATACATCAATTAAGTACTTGAACCCACTTCTGCCAAAGGACATATTACAAAGACATAAGTTTTTTTTATTTTGAACTAATTCTATAGTATTTCTTACAAGTTTTGTTGGGCAAATGAGTCATTAATGCATATGTCTGTGTCATATAACCAATATACTTCATTTTCCAGAACGGCCTTGACAACAGTGAACCTTTATCAGTCCCTCTTCACTAAGAAGTCACTTACCCACAACAATTTCACCTGTTTGCTTGTCCCATTTACCCAAAGCTACCGCAGCAAGCTGCTTAGTTCACAGTTCTACGTTTGCATACTGAGTATTTCTGAAACAGGCCCTTACCCTCATGCATATTCAAGGACGATGGATACTCTTTGCTTAACCGCCAGCTCTGAAACACACGTGCACTGTGGGCACAGGGCTGCCATTGGCAGCTCAGCTGCAGACCTGGCCTTGCCTGCCCTTCTGCGGGGACCAGCCAAAGGTCTTCAGAGCCGTGTCCAACACCACGCCAGTGGTCCGATTCAGTTTTTGGGACTGAGAACCGCAAAGATGCTTTGCATTCGGAGAAACCCTGGCTGAGAAAGGGCGATATAATGGGAGAGTTCACCCCAAATGAGATTGTGCTCAGGACAGACAAAGGTTAATGATAAGGCTGTCTCAAGGACCAAATCTCAACTCATGGACCTGCTCGAATTGCCCTGTAAGCCACCTTGACTGGAGAGTCTGTTATCAGCAGGGAACACTGAAATCACCTTGATGCCAAAGCAACACAAGCTACAGCTGTAAAGGATGTTCTAGCTCCATTTGTCCATATCCACCTTTAAATACATTACCCAACTTCCTTAGCTTCACAATCCAATAGAACAAAGCAAAAGGCTTGAAGTTAACACAGCATCCAAAGTGCTTTCTGGGAGGCTGGGAAACACAGGAGTGGTGCAGCAGGGTCCCACCACCACACCGAGGACAGGGGCTCTTGGGGGACATGGCAAGAATGATGTCCCCAAGGAACTCTTCAGTGTTTCAAGGGCCACTGTGGAAGAATAACCAGCACAGCAGGCAGGGATAGGAGCATCCCACTAGAAAGTATTAACCAGAACCTCTTTGGCATGCCACACTGCAAGGAAGATAGAATAAGGGTTCACACTTTGCAGTGTAAGGCCTGCAGAGCAGAAAAAAGGTCTTAGCAAGTATTCTTTCACTAGGCAAGGACACAATCCTTTGCAGACACCTCTTCTGCTCACAGCTGATAGATATACAGCTGCCCTGCAGTGGAAGATCATTCATCTGGACCCATGCTGGAGCACAGACATGAGCTGTACCCCTCGTGCCCAGGCTTCGTTGCAGCAGAGACACAGGTACATGCTGCTGAAAGAGCAAAACAGGATTGCACCTCTCATTGACCAAGTTAGGGAGCCAGTCACTTTCCCAGGCACACAGTCACTGCCCTTCCCAGTAGTAGGCTGCCCACCTATCCCAAAGGTCAATACTGGATTTATATTATTAGACCAACACCAAGCAAGCTTTTTTTCCCCCATCTTAAAAGGACGAACAAAGCCATTTTTTCATGCTCCTCCCAGCATCCTGTAGGCTTGGGGGGGGGGGGGGGGGGAAGAGAGAGAGAAGTAGGACAACAGCAAGAGTACATTAAATACTAAAGAGAAGAAGAGAGGGCAATGAATATTGTGGCCAACCATGGCTGCTTTCCAGGCAGCTCAGAGTCTTTCAGCAGCCAGCTGCAAGGGAGTAAGTGCAAGAGCAGAAGGAAGGAAGAGCTGCTGCTTCTCAGGCTGCATGGGGAGAAAAGGTTGTCAGTCTCAGCTGACCCCTCTCCTTTCTCAGGTGCAGAGATGCAGCACTTGTAAATGAATTGCATCAGAAATTGAGTAACAGGGCTCTAAATACAGCCAAAACTCATTCCTCCATTACACCACCAGTGCTAAATGAGGGACCATTTAGCCCTGCACAGAATCCAACCCAGTAACACACGTGGTGGAAAAATGGGAGCACTCTCTTCACTCATTTCCCTTCCCCTATCGCCTGCAGTGGTCATTACAGTTAAATATTTTGCCATTTGGCTGCATTTGACAACCCAGATTCCCGGGTATTTAAGTGATGGTATATTTGACTTGTATAGACCTTTGGTTAAGTTCACAGAAGGAGATAAGGTTCAGCTCATTCTGACTTGTATCAAGCATCCAATAAAATAACACAAAAGTCACCTAAACTCTCAGCACCTTCGAATAGGATTAATACTCTCTCACTGGGTATTATTTTGCAGATATAGTCATATAATCCTGTGATATTTAATATCTCATTAGACAGAGATCCAAAAACAACATAATGCCAAGCACTGGCAAACAGAAAAGGGGGATTGGCTCTTGGGAACGTGGACTCACACTGATGTTAATTATGATCTCACAATTAAAATCATTACATGGAATTCTATCCTCGCTACCTGTACAGTCTACATCTATCCACTCTCCATACATATGTAGACATTTATGTAGGTACGTTAACCAGTGTTAGAATAAATCACTATCAGATTACCCAGTTAATAATTGCCAACTTCTGGATGACTTCCAGACTCTTTCACACACATCTGCTCTGCACATTAACAAAATGTACAGCAACCAGTGCTGCACAATTCAACACAACAATTTAAATATTTTGTAGAATTAATTATATGTAATTAAACTTAATATCATTACATTTGTGTTCTCAGAGGCAAGTATTTTATAATTGCTGTAATGTCAACAAATTACTTTTTTCCCCCTAGATCAAAAAACAGCTTGGTGAATGGCATCACCATACATACTTAACAGTGTTTGTTAAATAACCGTACTACAGAACAGCAAAAGAAACATTGCAATTCATCAGCTTCTCTCTGTATATACGCTCTTCCCTCGCCAACAAGCACGTCACTACAAATATTAATGGCTTTCCACGCAGGCTGCTCAGCACTCCACTCACAAATAAGAACATCGCCTCCTCCGCTCTTCCCTGCTTGCCAGGAGATGGGCAGAGCTCCCAGGTAATGCCATCACTCAGCACAGCCGGAGCCACAGCCCCGTACCTGCCAACCTGCCAACCTCAGCAGGTCAGGAATTTAATTAGCATGCAGTGCTGAGAGAGCAGCTGCTTGGTGGCTGTTTCCTCATTTATTTATAGCTGCACCTTTGCATCCTGAGCGCGTTGGTTTTTTAAACCCACATTTGCATGATGAAGATGCGTGCAGTGCAACTTCACCAGCACCATCTCAGAAGACTTTCTGCACTTAAACTAATGGCCCATGTCATATATCACCAAGAATAGCAACGAAGAGGTGTCAGTAAGATTTCAGTTTTGAGGCCTTTGTTCTACTGGACTGATTTACGAGGTAGTTATCTAATAAAAAGCTCTTACCGGTTTTCATATGACCGCAGAAGTGTTGTATATTATGACCCAACCTCCTTTCTTTAATGAATAACTTGGATTCAGTAGCCATCAATTCCTTACCACGACTGAGTCTCCTGCACCGTTAACCTACTTCTACATTTCCTCATCTACAGAGTTGTAGAAAAGGTAGTTTCTGTTTTGCAGATACCCTCCCTATTTCAAGTTTAAGTTTTGTTCTAGCTAGGATAACTTGATCAAGACTCAAATCCCTAAACAGAACAAGTTTCTGCACGTCAGCAGACATAGGGTAAGCTGCCTGTGTATGTCCTAGTTTACAGGAAATACAAGGTTATATAGATGGTCCAAAGCCTATTTCATTTCAGGCTCAACTACACTGCCCCCCCCTTGCATTCGCCAGGGGTTAGCCCTGTAAGTAGATTCACCACTACTCACTAACTACAGAGCTCATCTCCTCTTCCTCCGCTTTGGCAATCACAATGAAACCCTTCCCACACCCACCCCAGCAGGGACCTCGTGGAGTCTTTTAAACAAATCTGAGGGGCAAGTCTAAAATGAGCCTGGCATTTAGACCGGGCCACTGGGCAGCTGCTTACTTTAGTGTCACCACCCTTGTCTCCCCAGACTGCTAAAGTATTGGCATAGTCCGGAGTTGCACTTGTCTTACTCTGTCGTGTGAGGCTGAAGATCCTGCTCCATTTTTTATAGGAATGATTTTACTCCTACAGCACATCTAGAAAACTAAATGAATCTAATTTTAGTTAGGAAAACCAAACAACTTCATAAAATATTGATCTGATTTTTTTTTTCGCTTTCAAACAAGCATGCTATTCCATGCCCCAATACATTCTGCACTAGTTTGCTAGCTGGTATTTTAGTATCCTCTAAGAATTGCCAAAAACGTTTAAGTTTCAAGACACTTGTTTGACTTCTACTTCATGTTTTCAATCCACTGAGACTGCATTATATTCTTTCATAAGTGCTCCTTGCAAAACCAACTCCTTTCTGTATTGTTCACTTAACCATTCTGGGGATTGCATAGTGGTGAATTACCACTATGATGGCATGATTGCACAGTGTTAAATTACCTTAGAAATAGCTGCATCTCAGCATATGAATGCAATATCTCACTGACTCAGAGTTTTAAGCCCTTGAAAATACTGTGATTTCAATAGCGAAGCTGCAGCATAAAACTGGAACGTGGGACCTGGTCAACTTACTGAGGCACCATGAAGTTTTGTAGTCCATCCAGTATCACCGAGATCTAATACACCTGTCAGACTTCTCAGCTACGCAGTGTTAGCACTACTAACTTAATTCCATTGCAAAGAGAACCTAACACCAGCAGCAGGAGCAAATAAAATATTAAATTAACAGTTTCCTCAAGCAAAAAAAGTGACCTTCCTTACTTGGGAGTTACAGTTAATCAGGATGACAGACAGAATAGCTAAGAGTCAGATCCCATCTGTACCGCTAAGTTAAAGTGACTAGATTTATTCCAGATTTAAGTTTGATTTGCATCTATATCACCTTACTTGAAGGTAACCAAACTACCATATTTCTCAGCTCAGTAAGATTAATTACCAACCCTCCCAAACAAACAGTTTTCAGAACAGCTTCACACAATATGAAAAAAAATAAAGAATTCACAGCCACCTGTAGACTGAAGGCTTCCCTCCTACTTTAGAGCCATATACACTGTTCATGACAGCAGCTGCAGCACCAAAACCCCAGAGCTCTTTCAGAACTGTGACATTACATGTTACAAACATAATTTCATTAGTCTCATGCATATATTTCAGAAGAATTACTCTTGGTTTTACACCACTTTAAATCAGGCCTGAAATCAGAAAAAGACCTGAATCCAGCCTTCCAATAGCTTCCTACACAAGTTTATTACAAAGATCACACGAAAATAAAATTTAAACAAGCCAAAGTTAAAAAATCATTAAAAAAAAAGAAAAAAGAGAAAAGCGTAAGTCACACAGTGAAGAGTTTAACAGACTGTAGTACAAAAAACTGTATGCTGCAACGGAAAGCTTCAAATAACCTTAGTTACACGCAGCGCACCTACACTAGTAACGCACCAGACAGAGTCCCAGCTGCTGCAAGCAGAATTTGTTTCTATGATAAACAGAAAATGAGCTTTAGTTAGTAAGAACTGCCACCTTCAAATTGCTGAAATATTTATGGAGTGAGCAACTTTGTCTGGAAACTGTCCTACACAAAAATAATGGCTTAATATTAATAAGATTTGTTTATCCTGACAAGAGTCTGAGCAAATAACACATCCTTTCCTGGGAAATCAAACGTAAATCAAAGCTTTCTCTGTACAAGTTTCAGAAACTGCAAGAAGAATTAAGGTTATTTAAAACATCTTGGATACAAACCTTCCAAAATGGCAAGGGTCATTTAAGAGGAAGCTCTGTTGCTAAGATACCATAATGATAAAGAATGAACATAAAGGCTGTTGTTTTATTTTCACTTTAAAAAAATGCACAAATGTACAGCAAGGAACATACTTATCTAACAAGGACTGAAGTTAGATCATATCAGGTTTAAATTCATCGCAGAATTGTAGAGCTACACTAAACAGCAACTAAATATTTATGTGCTAAATGTCTCCTCCTACATCCAGTCAACAAAATATGGGTAAGTTACAACAGCCAAATGAGAGGTTTAATCTTTGAGCTCAATCAGCTGATGCCTGGTTCTTCAGTCCCAGAGGTCTAAGGTTCAACCAGCAGCAACATCCACTCCAGCAGTTACTTCAGCTCTGGTCTCCCTCTACAGTAACAATAGCTTTTCAGATTATGATACTTGCACTTTAAGTATATTTCTTTTATAACTACATGACACTTATAGTAGAGACACTTTTTCACTGAATACTCACATACTGTACTGGCATAAACTATTTAAATGAGAGAGGGGCTGGGGAGTAGCAGAGAGCTATGATTCTTCTGCTGCATACCTTAGCAATTCTGGATAAGTTTTTTGTGCATTGTATCACCTGGAGTGTAAAACCTTCTGTTTTACAGAAGAAAAATAAGAGGTCTTATTGCTTCATCACCTACAACTCTGCTGAATGAGCTTTAATTTATAGTGCTGAATGCATCAGCCTTAAAAAAACTCAAGGTAATTGTTTGAAAGGAAAAGGAGGTACATGGGTTAATGGAAAAAGGCAAGGGTTCAACTGCTCAGCATGGTGCATTCACCCTTTATGAGTGCTTCAATTCCACTACACAGCAGAGAAAATTTATTCCTGCAGTCATGCATGGAGGATTTAAGGCTGGCAGATTTGTATTTATGGCATGTTGCAAAATAAACAACATAAGCAGTTTCATCGCACAGGTGGTAAGGGTGCTTTGCTTGAGAAAATACTTCAAGAGAACTGAAATCTCCATCTGATTTTTTTTTTTTAATTTCAATGGAAAATAAGAGTTGAAACTTCATATGAAATGAGACATCTGAAAGTTTTAAATACAGTCACTAAAGCATTTCAAGTTCAATTTTCTCTAAATAATAACTTCAGCTTCCTGTTTATGATGCAAGTATTTAGCACTGAACGTAAAGTGGCTAAAATTTAGTATGCTAGTTTTAGAAGGAAAGTTACATCCTTTGGAATTTTTTTTTTGTTTATTTTTGAAATTTATGGAATTCCTTGAGGTGAGATTGCCCTTGTACACCAAAGAACCCGTTCTGTGGAATAAGATATAAACAGGTAAGCCAGGAATGAAAATCCAGCTAGTGGGCTAAGAACAACTAGCTGAGAACAACTCTGTGTGATGTTACAACCGCTCACATGTTGAAAAAGGAATACAAAACAGTTGCTCAGTTGGAGAATTGCATAAAATTCAAATCCAAGTTTACAATGAGATTTTTGCCATTGAAATCTATAAATTGTTTCAGTCCTACACGCCATCATCTTCCCTTCTTTTTTCACCTACATACATTCCTAGTGCATCTGTAAATGCCAGGAAAAAACACACACCTACACATACTGAAGTATATACTATTTTCCATATTAAAAAGTGCATTTAATAACTATGATACTACTCAGACCCTAAGGCTGGACAGGACAGTTGGAACTTCTCATCTGTTCAACTATCTAACAAAGGCCATCCAAATTAGTGATTTATTAATTCCAAGAACTTGTCTTCAACCTAAGGATATTGTACAAGGGAGGTGGGTGTTAAGAGCACAGCAACTGTTCCTGTGGCTAGCCAAACTCTCTTAAAGTGTCCATCTTGTTTATCATTTGAATTTGTCTCATTTTAAAGTCCAGCTGTCAGTTCCCAACATTCCCTTCAGCCTTTGGTTTAGGAACTCACTAGTTTCTGGCACTTTCTCCTTTTTGTCATCATTTTGCCTCTCAAGTCACCGAGAGCTGGAAAAAAAATCCATTGCAGACTTTTTGCCAGCCCACAAGTCAGGCTTGTAGCTCTCCATTATGTTTACCATGGTAAAAACAACAAAGTAATGATAACCCACTATTAAGTACACAATACCAGTAAAGACATCATTGTTAATATTGGCTAGAAAGACTTTTTTTAAAAAGGATGCTAAATCCAAATATGCCTGCGCTAGGCATTTCATAAAGACTTAGCAAATTGATCCAAACTCTTTTGTCCAGAAGCAGCACACAGGCACGTTTGGCAACGGGCATCTCCCGAGATGCTTCTCATGCCTTTCGCTCCCTCTGCGATATTGGCAGCCACCTTGCTTTGTCTCCAGCTCGGAAACAGGGCGAGCACTGGGATGCTGAATGGGTGAATCTCAACAGACCCAGAACTACATCACCTGCAGCATCAGGCTGCCATCTGTTTGATCAATTATCGGAAGATTACTCTCTCCAAGACTCAGAAATGACACCCTGTTCTGCTCAAAGAGGTATGTACATCTTTCCCCCCTGCCCTCAAAGTTGCCAGAGGGAACAGGACAGTTTTCCTTGGGAACTGATGCCTTCCAATAAGCACAACAGATAATAAATAATGCTCAAATAATTAAAACCAAGACACTTGTTAGATAGCCCTTCTCAATACCCTCAGAGCCAAGGCAGTGTTCAGATGGGAGCACTCAAGTGTTCTGTTCTCTGGTGCTCCCATCTTCCTATCCTGCACCAAACCAGGTTACAGATGCTGTGGATTACTTTCAAGAGGCTGTCTTAGATGGAACAATTCTTTGAGCCTCTGCGACAAATCTTACCTTCCCATCAAGATTCAACAGCCAGGAGCATGATCACTCACAGAACAATGACTGAAAATCCTATTAGGCCTCTGGTTTGCCCTAATATTATAAAGGGGGGGAAAAAAGGCTTCCTGGGGTTTTTCTTTTGTGCAAGACAAACTCAATCTGCCTCCTGGAAGGAGAAACATTTCAGCCATTACCTTTAGGAAAAATCCCCACCATAATTTTTCCCTCAATTACAGTAAGGCTGATTGCATTTAAGAGACAGAGGAAATGCAAAGCTTGAGCCAGTCAGTAATGGGCAACTGGTTTCAGGAGAGGAGAGCGTTTAACATACCCCTGGGTACATGTCCATCATCTTAGTGCAGCATGAGCTATAAGGAAGCAAATTGTGCGGGAACACACATGCTTCCCCTGAAAATGATGAGAGATTTTTTTTTTTCAGTGAAAGATTTGTCAGTTGCAAATACAGGATGAAATGCCCAAAATTGCATATGCATAACTATACATCACAGCTTGATTGGTTTTAGTGCAGGTCACATGGGAATCGCTTGACATATACACTGAAGAGCATGCTCAACTCGTATGTCAAACTATACATGGGGTTTTCCTTACCACTTGCTTTTAATTTCTTCCCTGTTCCTTCCTTCACACCCTCATTTTCTTTCATTCTGTAGCAATTGCCCCAAAACACAGAAGGAAACAAAATGGTGCCACCTCTGAAAAAAATCACTGGGATGGAACTGTATACATAATGTATGTTGTGTGATGTTCCAGAAAGCCTTACGCACAGAATTGCACTTTGATACTAAATGGTCTTGATTAGTTCAGTATTTTATCAACTCTAGTCAGCAATAATCATCTAATAAAAGTTTAATGACGTATGGCCCCAAAGTTGCAACAATGATTTTATTCATAGTTACATCAATAAAGATAACACATAAGGGATTCTTTCCAACATACCCTAAGGAAGAATTAGCTACAGCACTAAACCAAGGGTAGCATGCTGCACAGTTTTTTGTAAAAAGATAATAGCAAATAGTAAAAAACAAAATACAAACCCAACATGATATTTACATCGCAAATTTTCACTTTAACCTAATTTATTGATTTAGAGGATTAAGAAAAAATAAAGAGTTTAAAGCTAACTTAACTCTGGAAACTTCCTGTTTGTTA
Organism: Haliaeetus leucocephalus; assembly: GCF_000737465.1. Classification (NCBI taxonomy): domain Eukaryota; kingdom Metazoa; phylum Chordata; class Aves; order Accipitriformes; family Accipitridae; genus Haliaeetus; species Haliaeetus leucocephalus. Next base: position 2,904,931 of record NW_010973302.1, on the reverse strand, counting down.
CATTTCACAAAGATCCTTCATGATTTTGCGTTTTGATTTTGTCTGGCATTTGTGAGGGGTGGTGGTTGTTTGTTTTTTTTTTTTTAAATGAGGCACATTTCATGTTTCCCCAAGTCCTCAAAGACCGATACAATGTTTAGCAGTATTCGCAAAAAATCTAAAGAGAGTGCCTTTATTCAAAATTATTAAAGCACAAAAGTAAATGTATTTAAAAAAAAACCTGCTCTGTATCCCAGAAGGGGTTTAAAAATATCTCCCTTAGCTAATATTAAAACTCCATGGTTATCAATAGACATGGTCATTTAACCACTCGAGTGCCTTTGGATGTATAACAGAAACCCTGGGAATTGACATTTATTCAGCCTAAGAATACACAATTTGGATTTTTCTACTCTTACTGCTTCAGAGATCACAGCAGGGATCCCTTTAAAACAGGTTGCCACTGGCATTTGCCAAACTGTACTTAGCGAAGGATTTGGCATATAGATAGGCAATTTAGTTGCCTGGTAATTTGCATAATACCCCACGCATCCTAGTTTTCATGTCAAAATACAAGAGATTGCTAACCCTTCCAGGGTGTTAAGAAGCACCACAAGAACTGAATAAAATGTGGCAACTAAGCTGAAGTAAAATAACCTTCTGCACAAAAGCAGAGTAGCATTCTGTAGGCATCCTTTTAACTATCTCCATCTTCAACTTCACCCCACAGATTAAGACCAAAGCAGTCTAAATTTGTCAAGACACCAATACTGACTGGATACATTGATTTTTCTCCTTGTTTCAGTGATTTTTCCATGGCTTTGAACAAAAGAAAAACATAAAAACCTCTTATTGCTCAGAGGCTGGCAAATTTCTTATGCGTGTTTCTAGACACGCAGAAAACACTGATTTGAGAGGTTTGAAGGGATCTATTGTCTATTGCTCTCAACTGTACATGCTAAAGGACACACTTTTTTCTCCTCTTTTTGAAGAGTTCTAGACAAACCTATGAGCACAGGCTGTGACTGAAGTACTTTTACTGTTTTATAACACTTAGACTTCAAAGGAACAGAATTTCTAGGTGATTAAAATGCTTTGTAACAGAACTAATGCTAAAATATCCATAAGCACAATTATGCAAGGGCATCATTAGTAAAAATCTATTGAATGTTTACACAGTATGTTTTCTAGCAACTATTATAAAGAATACTAGAAGTTTATTTTGCTGTAAGTTTTAACCTACAGCAAGACCCTAGTAAATTTTAAAAATAATTATTTCCCTGAGGTATAATCTACCCATGCCAGAAAACCTAGAGGCCATGCAAGCCTTAAGATGCAACTTTAATCTCCAACGGATACCACGGATAATGGACATTATTCAAGGTCTAGCAACTAATTTCACTGGGAGATATCTTATTGTAACTAAACACTATTAAAAAGAAAGTTTAATTGACATAGAGTCTAAAATATATCCAGAGTTTCAGATCAGCAGATGATGAACTGAGATGAACCGAAACACTTTATCACTTCGGTTTAATAAAGCCCACTAGAGCCTACCTTGCTTAAACAAGACATCAGACTATGTTGTGTATGGCAGTAGACTGTGATAAGCATTAGAAGGGAAGGCAAACAATATCCCCAAATCCAACTTGCTGGCCAGGCAGCAAAAAAGTAATTTGAGTCCTGGAGATAATCAAAGTTTCAATTTTGTATATGTGCAACTGTACCTCTGTACGCAGGGATCTTGTGGCTCAGTTTAGTTCCATATTGCCACGTTACACAAAAACACGCATGGGAATTCTAGTGGCTGCCTTGTTGCTCTCGAGCTTTGCCAAGAGAAGACCGTGGATTGCAAGTTTTAGTTATTACTATTTGTACTTTAATTCGGTGATATTGGGGAGGGTGGAAGCCATGCTATTTAATTCCCGTGTCATCCAATTAACACTATAATGTTTGTCCCAATCAAAAAAATCAGCAATAACACAGAGAAGTCTTAAAGTATTCTAACAGTCACTTTTCAGCTTTGCCTCTAGAAGTGCAAAGGCAGAATTAAGAAATTTGTAGATTATCCTGGACTGCATCACAAGAAGCGTGACCAGCAGGTCGAGGCAGGGGATTCTGCCCCTCTGCTCTGGTGAGACCCCACCTGCAGTACTGCATCCAGCTCTGGGGTCCTCAACATCAGAAGGACATGGACCTGTTGGAGCAGGTCCAGAGGAGGGACACAAAGGTGATCAGGGGGCTGGAGCACCTCTCCTGTGAGGACAGGCTGAGAGAGTTGGGGTTGTTCAGCCTGGAGAAGAGAAGGCTCTGGGCAGACATTACAGCAGCCTCCCAGTACCTAAAGGGGGCTACAGGAAAGATGGGGAGGGACCCTTTAGCAGGGAGTGTAGTGCTAGGGCGAGGGGTAACAGTTTTAAACTGAAAGAGGGTGGATTTAGATTAGATACTAGGAAGAAGTTCTTCATCTGTGAGGGTGGTGAGGCACTGGCACAGGTTTCCCAGAGAGGCTGTGGCTGCCCCATCCCTGGCAGTGTTCAAGGCCAGGCTGGATGGGGCTTGGAGCAACCTGGTCTGGTGGAAGGTGTCCCTGCCCATGGCAGGGGGGTAGAACTCAATGATCTGGAAGGTCCCTTCCAACCCAAACCGTTCTAGGATTCTACTGTTTAATTTCCTGTTGTTTAGAACAATCATCACTCACATTTGCAAAATAAAAGGCGGAACAAGTGAGGAAAATGATAGTATGCTCATCATGTCTGACTGTGAAGACATTAGAAAAAGCCTTTGAATTCCCCCACACTGCTGAAGAGCTTCAATGCATTCAGGACATGGAAATAGCACAAGAAGATTAGAAATAAGCTATCCAAAGAAAATATGCAAGGAGATAAAATATTATCATTCTCAGGAGAGATTCTGTACAATAGTATCTGGAACCCATGAAAAAGAGCTAAGAAAAACTTGTAAGAAAAAAATTAAAGACTTATATGCAAGTCCTAACAGTTGAGCTCAATGCAATGCTGCATCTATCCCAGTTCTTCTGTGGAAGAGAGAAAATACAGTAAGCTGAAAAAAACCAAAGAATTGTCAGGACCGAAACAAGCAGAAGAAAAAGATTGTCCCCCGAGCCTGTATGACGTAGCAGATCAATCACTGGGCTGTAATAGCCTGGCACCTTTGCCACTGCCCAGCTTTAATTTTCCTCACATACATGCCAGTTTGCAAACATTATTTAGTTAAGCTTTGCAACGCCTCCATGAAGCGGGTAAATATTATTGGCCCCAGGGAGAATAATGGAGAAATTGAGGCTTTGTGAAATGTCTCTCCTAAAAAACACACAACAAATCAATACTGTAACAAGGTCTTTTGGACTCCAAGCACCATCCTCCACTCAACTAAACAGCAATACCTTGTGCATCTCAAATTCACTGCATTGGGTCATTTAACCTCTCCGTGTCCCATTTTCTCCCTATTTAGGAGAAGCATATTAACATTCAATTTGCTACACAGCCATGCTGATGGCGGGCTCATCACACCCACCTCTGTCATGACACTAGAAATGCTTCCTCTCACAAATGTTCTGGCCTCACACAGTATCAAAGAGCTCTACATCCAGGAACCTCCGTCAGCTTCTGCCAAGGAAGCATGGCCACAAATATTCCTCCAGCTTAAAAGAAGCCTGTATCTTCAGTCTTTCCAGACAGCATTGACCAACACTAGAGAACAGATGGGTAAGGATGGCTCTGCACGGACCTGGACTTAGAGACTTCAATCTGATTGTTCCACCACCAACTACTGCTTCGCTCCGACAAGAGACAACAAAATTGTTGTCTTCTCATCATCACATGGGCTTCCTTGAAAAATAGAAATGCGCTTATTAAAGAAAGTACCTAGCAACATGTCATTTGTCCTTGCTGACTCAGGAACAAAGCATTTCAACCTTCTGTAACCAGGCAGAAGCTGATGCCACCGCATCCACCTGGGCAGCGCACATACAAGTTGTGAGCAGGCAAGCATACACACACATACGTGCATGTTCTCCTCTTCCCCATGGATCCAGTTTACAAGGGCTGGAAGTCTGGCATAGCCCAAGCTACAAAGCCAATAAAGACTCTCTGGTTGGGGCTTCATTGGTTGTGCATCCTTTGAGGTCAGACAGGAGGACTTAAAATCCCACACTTTCTGATAGCTTAAACGTTTCATTAACAGCAGAAGGAATCAAGCAAAGCCAGCTCTAATCAATAGTATGGACTAGCAGCCACAGCACAGGCTATGAACAGCTTTCAAGGAGCCCTTCATTAATAAATGCACATGCAGCTCTGAAACACTATGGTATCCCACATAGCCTCTCAAGTCCTTTTATATGTAAATTATGGGTTAGGACCACATAAGTCACATGTGGAGTGACAACCAAAGTCAATGCAGAAATACCCTTTCACTGGGGGAGGAGAATCACACTGCTGACTTTAAGTACAAGGCTATGTTGCAGATAATGAAGTCATGCAAAATTACAGTGGCATAACTGGAAGAAGAATATAAGCACTTATCTGCCTACGAAATTTGAATCTAACACTCTTAAAAGCATTCGGAGATCTGAGAGAGAAAGCAGGACATTTCAAATAGGGTCGCTGGCTTACAGTGACAACCTGTCCTCCAGTTTGAGCTCAGTCATTGAGCTAGATTTCTAATACACCTGCTAATAAACCTTCGGCATTTGAACCGTTACACAATCTATTATCATTTTCCCTGCCACATGTATGAAACATATTTAACATTCATGTTTGTATTTCTCTCCCCATATATATGATGGTACATTTCTTAATAGATTTATTAATATATATGACAATGTATTTGCAAAATTCCAGACAGGTATTTGATGGGCTGATACCATAAAGACACTGTGGAAACTATATACATTATTCATGAGGCTTGTGACAATATCCTGCCAAAAGGAGCAACTGACAAACAGTAATAAATTTGAAAAGTAGCCATCAAATTAATATAGCCAGTGATAGTATTCTCTGCGAACATTGCACAATCTAGACTATTCGTACACTGGCATTCACACCAGGTACTGGATCATTCAGATACCTTTGTAGGGTCTGGAAAAAACTCTTAACAATTGATGAAGACATTTAGAAGTTACTTCCCATGAAAACATCTGAAGGGCAAAAGTTAGTCATCCAGAAAGAACCCAAAAGGAAAGGTTTTCTTCCTAGCAGAAGTGTCTGCCAACCATAGAAATTTCAACAGGGGAAACAAACTATGCATTAACTGAAAGGGTATAGCATCCCAAACTGACAGACTCATTTGGAACAGGCAGTATTTATTTTAACTGCTGGTTTGGTCATTCTGTTCTGGTCATGCTAGGCACTGGATGCACCTGTAATAATTAATAAATAATTTTTTAAAAGTATCTGCCTTGCACAGATTTCAGTCTGAAAACAAGAAAAGGGAAAAAATGCAGAAATAAAATATTGTCCTAATTTTAAAGATAGACAGCTTGCTAAAATAATCTGTCACAAAGTCAAACTAAAATAAACTGATGCCACCATTTAATTCTTTATCTGTTCCAAGAATTTTTCCTTTCTAAAACAGAGGAGGAACATCTGAAGAAAAGCATTATGATAAAACATTTTCAAAGTTAAGTATTTGCAGAATCAGCAAATTGTTCAAGATATATTAATTATACCAAAAAAAAGGCAGGAAAATCACTGGCACAACAGGACTAAATTCCTTTGCAAGCCACATACAGTCTCTGAAGAAAACAGTTTTCCAGCTTTTGGTATACACTGACATACAGACAGCAGAGACAACCACATTTTTAGCATCTCATCAGTGATAAGTGCTCCTAGGCCTGTTGTTACACATGCTCACAGAGTTAAACTGTCTTCCAAAGCACAACTATGGCAATCCAGACCTGCACCATGGATTAAGCTCAGATAAGGTTTGATTAAGGATCTATTTCGTGGATGTTTGCAGGACTGAGCTCAGACTCCAAAACCACAACTCCGCACATAAGTGTTTGTGCTATATTAACGGGGGAAAAAAGATGAAGGGAGTGTGGAAAAATCCTGTATTTAAGATGACATTTGCCATAAGTTCAATTGAAATTCATTGTAGTTATGCGTAGGAAAAGGGCAACAAAGACCAGCACGGTTAAGCAGGGATATAGAGATTAGCATAATCAATCATAAAGCTTTACAGAAAATATGAACAACTTTGGCAAAGGGTATTGAGGATCTATGGAGTAAGATGAACTGTGTTTTAAGGCTCTTTAGCAGAACAAAGAAATGCTGAATGCAGAGTCACCATTACCAGACCTTTACTTCATCAGATATGCCAAAATGCACAAGTGCCTGTTTCAGGAATCAAAAAAACTAAGGAGGGTACACTCAGAAGTTAGCACTTCATTCAACAGTCCTTTAACTAATAGTTTTCAATGACTTCAGAGCTGTCTGGAAAAAACATTATCCCTCGCGCAGGAAGATATGCCTGCCAATAGCTCCACTAGCAGTAATGGAGAAGCCTGATGAAAACCAAATAGGAATATACAATTGTTTTTGCAACGTGTACATTTTATCATCAGCTTATTTGGCTTGATCACTTGGATTTTTTTTAAGTGCTCTCATTTTCCAGGTATTTTTGCATTGTCCTTATCACAACAGAACAGAGATTACAGATGAAGCCTCCTAGACAACACAAGTCTGATATAAAGCAAAAAATGAACAGTTTTAATGTTTGAGAAATTAACCAGTGTGCCCAAATCACTGAATAAGCAGTTATACTGTAATCTTACACAAATAAACCAAAAATATATATTCTTTAGTGATACAAGAGGACTCAAAAATATTTGAAGATAAAAGTAGGAACTTTCATACTTTTCATTTTGGGGAGCCCTGCTCCTTTAGCATAAAAATGTTGACATGAATAAAATGAGAGCTATTAAGGTTTATTTTACAATGTCAAAAGGCATCTATCAACATGAGAGATCACTCTGCAAAGATTAAGTAGCAAAGACTTTCTAAAAATACTTAAAAAATTTAATCCAAACCATTGTAAAATACTATGGTTTCAGCAGGGATTTTCTCCGATTTACTTCATTAGAGCCCTTCAGATGTAAAAGTAAAGGGTTTAGGTGACAATTCTCTCAAAATAAATTTCTGAAGCTCCACGAAGGTAATAAAATTGATATTATAAATCTGAGACACCTTCTAGAGCTCTTTGACACCAAAGCCATAAAGGACATACTTCCAGTATACTTTCTTGTATTTCTTCACAGAGCCAGAAGTGTAGAGACCATGAATCTACAGATATAGATAACTATAATGGGTAATACAATTCAGCTGAATATTTTCATTGTAATTCAGAACACATTCTTTAATGAAATACCTACATCAGAGACTATACCTGGGAAAACATATTTTAAATACAAAACAGTAAATGGAACAGGTTTTTAATATGTTTCAAGGTTATTGTCAATAAAAATACTTATCATCATCTATCATAGTAGATGAACTGTGGCCAAATAAAAGCCAACTAATGATGTGACATAATTACTGTGGTCCAATTCAGCTTCTCTCAATGAACCTCCAGAATAACTTGGCCATTTTTAACTTTCCCAAAATCTTTACAGCCTTCAGGAATGTGCAAGGAAGGACAAAGGTTTGAAAAGTTCAGGGTTTTATTTCACTGTTTCCACTACTACATGTGGAAAACAAGAGTTGCGCATGTTCTCCCCAAAGCAGCAAACCTATTTTAAGAGGAGTTCAGGAGAATAAATAAGGTTAAAATACCTAACTATTTTTCAGAACAACTTAGTTCCAGCTGAAAAATCTTGAACTTCCTCCGATTATTCAGAAGCCTGAGCAGAAAACAAGATACACAGCTCTACAGAGAAGGAGACTGGCTTTCAGTAATGACTGATGGAGTTTTAATCAGCCACTAAACCAGAGTTATCAGGGCAGGTTATATGGTAAACAGTTATGCCTGGTAAGATAATAAATTCAAGCTTTTGCAAATTAAACAGGGGGCGGGGTCCCCAGCTGCAATTAGGCTTTAGATCCACTATCAAGGTAAAAGACTGTAAGCTGGAATCATTTTAAAGAGGGAAAAGTGAATCAGGAAGCAACAGCAGGCTGTTTCATCCATCCATGCTGCAAGCAGCAGAGAGAAGGTGCTGCACAAGTCAACTGGCAATGCTAAAACCCACCCGCAGAAACTGCCTCTCTTGCAGGCAGCCTTGGAAGAGGAGCGAAGGACACCAAGTATATGGTAACCAAGATAGCCTCTGACCTCACATGTGGCATCTGGGTCAGGAATGAAACCCATCATTAGTCCGTCAGCATGTGAACGGCTGATAAGAAAACAGATTATTTCAAATCTCCATGGTTATTAATCCCATCACAAAACAAAGGGGTCAAGCTTGTTACAAACCAACGGTATTTCTGGAGCTTTGGAACAAAGATGCTCCAGCGCTTCCAGGGGCTGCTTATCCCAGAGCACAAAAAGCAATTTCTGCCCTCCAAGCCCTTCGCAGCAAGCCATATTCCTTTAAGATCCCAGCCTAAAGACCACTAATATCCCTGGGCTTTCAGACAGTGCCATACTAATACCATATTTCTCGTTTCTTTTAAAGACCTGAGGGCTCCGCTATCCTTAGAGATTTTCACTTTCACACTTCCTTTGTTACAAAAATATTTTTTATCTGAAGCCATTGCTGTGAGGATTGCAATAAAGGCCTTTTGTCCTCATTTTGAGAAACACTTGGTAGTGAAAAGAGCCATTTGCTACTCCCCCATTCCCATATACACAGGTATCTTTCATCTCTGAAAGTACAGGCACATAAAAAAAGGAAATAGAAGTGTCAATTTATATTTAGTTCTAGAGGAACCTTCGCAGTTTTAATTACAGCATGCAATCTCAACTGAGTCATTTAATTCTTGCTGGGATTTATGAGGATGCACTCATTTAACAGAGTTTGCACTGGAGCACTTAAAAATGCTTTATTGGAAGAATTTCACATTCATAACTTACTACACGGATTTTAGGCTTCTCAGGGTGCTGTTCCCTTCCTCTAATGCCAGAGCCAGATCCTTGCCCTCAAAGTGAAATTTCTGTTTCGGGACCATGGGAAGATGCAACACATTTGCTGACAGTCTGAGCAAAACCAGCAAATTCAAGTATGACAACAACAAAAGCCAGTGTTACTCGAGCAGCCTCTGGTTTGTTTGTTTATTGTGGCAGGAAGGGGGATATCTTCCTAATGTACCTAATGCATGCTTCTGCACCACTGATTAATTCCACTGTCCTCCCCTGACTTTATGATAAGTCTTAAAGAAGTCTTGTGATGAGATGATGATACACTGTACTGCCAAACTGAAGAATTTTTTTTTCTTTTGGACAAGAAGAAAAAAAGGTGAGGGAAGCAGACAGAAAGTTGAAAACATGAAAATGAGAGGTTGACTGTAAGGGAAATGAGAGTTGCTAGAAAAAAATTTCTATCCAAAGACAGTATCCTTGAATAACCTTGTTAGAAAATTGCATAAAATAAGCCAACGTATGTAATCCCGTTACAAGCCGTTAGTTTACAGGCTTTATGCAGAGGAACTGTGTAATGAGATTAAACCACAAACAAACATGCCTGGCTGTAGCTTGCCGAATTGGACAGTTAAAAAGAAATTTAAAACAAAAAGCCCTAAATGGACAAATACCATGTTATCTACTTTTAAGTCAAGAGCAATTAAGTAGGAAGATTGTGTGGCAATACAAATGCACCCTCACTTTTCTGCACGTTCTTGTATAGTTTTCCTAGCCTTACTTATTTCTTAATGGTATTTTTATTATGTGTAAGTTATTTAGTTCTCAAAGATACACAAAGTAGCTAATTGCTATTAATGAGTATTTCCTCTGCTCTCAAAAACTGGTTCCCAGAAAACCACTTTTTTCCTCTCTTTCATTTTTGTCCCTTAAATAGCACTATATTCTCAACTGATCATTAAGGACTATTTTGTGGAGTTTTCTCTTTTTCTAGGTGACAACGCTGCCAAAATAGGCCACAAGCATCAAGTCCCCTGCTTCCTTACTCGTAATCAACATTCACTGACATACGCACATTGCTCTCTGACAATTACACACCAGTCTTCATCAAAAGCACATAGCACAGAAGCAGAACCCGCTCATAACAGCGGGTTGCCAGTCTCAGATCTCTCACTTTCATCAAGACCCCCACCCATCAAGGTAGACGGCAACCATTGCCCCTCATCTCTTTAGACATCTCTATCTGATAATACACACCCCTCACGCATTTTAAAGTGCCAAAAGTGTAAATAAAAACAATTATGAAACTGAAGAGTTAGCTTTTTTTCCCAAAATAAGGCAACTTATGTACTCTTGCAGACATTCTATTTTTCTTCTACCTCTCACTATGGGTCTTTATCACACAGTGTCCTCCATTTCAGACCCACTACATTCAAAAGTGCTGTGAGGGTGAAAAGTTTGAATTCAATATCCAAACAAGTAAAATATTAATGAGACACCTAGACTAGGAGGAAGAATGACTTATCACAGCATCTGTAGAATAACAAAGACTTTGGTAGCTTGAATCTTTTACCTGGGGCAAGCAAAGCTGGGGCATAGCTTAAGCATCTACATGCAAACCAGACACCTAAGTTCCAATTACAGTCAATTAAATAAAACCAACAAGATCTAGACACCAATTTAATTAATCAACTTCTAGAAGCACTGTTGGGCTGCCCACATGTGGACTCCTCTTCCACTGGAGATGCCTTATGATCTCCTAAATCTACCCTAAATCTAATGATCCTGAGAAAGTCCTCTGAATTCATTACTTAGGATGCTGACCTCAACCACCTGAATGTCTAAAGGTCACAATTGCATAATGTTTTCTGCACTTGAACAGCCAGCAGCTATTACAGCTCTGACTTACAGCCTATAGTCTCAGGTCTCCCTTGTTTATAATAAAGACCTTACAACTTATACATCAAACAAATTTATAAAACAGTGTGTTCCACAACTTCATAAGTTACTTAAAATCTCAGCTCTCACATAACACTCACTGAAATCATCCAAAACATAACGAACATCTTGTCCTACTAGAACAAAGGGTTTTTTAAACTGTATTACCTTCTTTAAAGCTATAATGACATTATAAACTTCACTGCATTCTCGTGTAGATCCCTACCCTGTCCTGCTGTCACACTAGGGAACAAAAACAAACAAAATACCCAAAAAGTAATTACATGCCAATTGCCTACAACAGAACTGATATGGGGTGACTGATCCAGAGAAATCAGCTTTCAACAGAAACAGATGCTTAGGTAAACCAGTCCCATTTACCTCAACTTCTTTCATGTGTCTATAGTGGAAGAAAAACTTTCAAAAGATCTGAACTGTTCCAGAAGACAGCAAACATCTTTCCCTGCCAAACTTTCACACCAATACACGTGTACTATTCCTAAAGTCTTGATATTTTTAAACCAAGAATTGATGTTACAGTGGTGTTTGGGCTACATTATATTTTCATGAAAGCTGTTGTCAGGCAGGTGGAAATCTGACATTTAAGTGACATTTTCTACTGAACAAGACAGAGCTCATCCCTTTATTTAGCTGTGAGCCTGCATTTGAGAAAAAGTATTTCAGTAGCATCCTCCTCATGGATGCTTGTTCAACTGTTGTGTTCCATCACCGACTGTATAAATCCTAAGTTGGTACAACTCTTAGTAGAGTTCTTGCTACACCTGCATTTTCCTATCAAAGGAGCAACTGAGATTCAGTTTCAGATTATCTTTTTGTTCTTTTACAGTCACCACACCAGATTTTTTTAACAGGGGTACACTTTTTTCTGCAAAAGAAGAGAACTTTGCTTTTGAAACAGCTCCTCAAGCTTCCTGTGTAAATTGTTTATATTTCTAAAAAGTGTTTCATAGAAATGATACTAACTTTTTTTACAGCAGTTACTGTTCTGCTACTAGAACAAATACAGCTTTGTAACCCAAGCTTAAGGGAAAAAGGAAGAGTGTCAAGGGTATAGGAGGAAAGGAACAAGGGAGAAGTGAAACCTTTTTAGTACAAGCAGCTATCTACTCTACTATGAATATAACTAGTGAAATAAAAAAAGGAAGCATCAAGAGAATAAAAAAACCACAAAAAAATACCTTACCTAAAAAACAGTCACCCATCCAACCATCTTTGAAAGTAGTGAATTGTATTAGGGGAGCTTGAAGATTAGACCACATAACTCTCTTGCTCACGAAATGCCACAATAACTACTTTTGGGCAGCTCTGGCTACCAAGCCTTTTTGCAGCAGGCTTTCGAGTTGCAGTGAGGTGGGTGCCCACAGGCAAACAAAGGCCCCCTCTTGCCCTGTGATAATCTGCAATGTGGCCAAGACAAGCAGGGAAAACGATGAAAGGAAATGCTGGCATTTCCCAGCCTAGGAAAAGTCAGTAGCCTGCCAAAATAAACAGGCATTCCCATTCCCAGGTTAAGTCTATGGTCACAGCAAAGCAGCATTCCCAGCACCACTGGGAACGCCATCACGACTACGGCGGCGTGGCCCCTTCCTTCCCCCAGGTTTGTTCTGTAACCGCACATGTTACGGTGATTCTGGCATAACCCAACTTTCTACTTGCTTAACTACACAACAAGTAACTTTCCAGCAGACATTGCAGTGCCAATATTAACAGCATACCTGTTATGCATACAGAACCCAGACTCCCATCCATTGTAATTTTACAAAATATAACTTGTTTTCATCTTTCAAATTTCTCACACTTCTGGCATACATTTCTGAAATACTGTATTCCTTGAATGAACTATACTATTCTGATTACTTCCTCTGAATTCATACATCTCTGGATCTTCTTTATATCTCATCAGTGCCGACTGCTTTCAAAAGTAACATTTAAGAGGAAAGTATTATTTATTTTAGCAGTAAAATGAAGCATTTAGTAGAAACCAAAGGCAAATCTATGTATCTGTATTTTCCTCTAATGCTTACTATACCATGAAAACAACCAGAGCAGACCTGTGATTTTGAGATCTCCTCAGCTGGGCACCTACCTGTGAACATCAATCCTTCACACAAACTCTTTGACCTTTCTCAACAAAAATCTGAATCTGTTTCGAGTCTGACAGGGACCAAAGGCGGGGGGGGGATCATCAAATCTTCCAAATCCAGTACTTTTATTTACTAGCACTTAAGAGCTTACCAAAGAACAGTTTATTTTAAGCTGTTCTTTCTCCTGCTACTTGTTTCTTCTTGACACCCAGCTCAAATTAAATCAATATATTTGTACAGTAAATATTCCCCACAGCCCAGTGGAAATGTAGTTTTCATAGATCACCACAGAGCTGCTCCAACCTAATTTTTATTTTAGTCTAAGTATCTGGGAGGAATGTGAAACCAATTAACTAGGAACATCCATGGCCTCTCATCAACTGCAATTCACACTGGGCAGGGCCATTAGAGATCTCTGGTAGAAGTTTCCCAGCAGTTGCTTCCTCTTCATTTATCACAATTGGTCTGCACTTCTACTGAACATATTTGAGGGCAGAATTTATTCTCTATATAAAACTGACTCACGGAACACCCTCAATATTGCTGGGTAATAATACTATAATGCATGTTTGCAGCCTTGTAAAACAGCTCTGAGGCAGCGTTACACTGATCTGAACTACATTACACCAAGCTTAGATACCTCTTAGTGACTCGAATGTGTAAAGGGATGGAAAGGAGCAAGACAGAAAGAAACACATTGGTTTTAATCTATGTAAACCAGCTTGAGTTTCATCAGATTTTGCTATCTGCTGGATAAATTAATTTTTGTCCTTCAACCACTATAGCCAGGCTGCGAGTAGGGAAGTAAATATGACAGGCATTGCGAAAACATTAAACAGAATTTACAGATTGAAAAAAAGAACTACCACTACCTCTTCCTTAGTGGGCTGTAGAAAGTCTGCTGCACTCAAAATTGATATGCAATGAAAAATGGTTCAAAAGCCACGCTAAGACTACAGCTGCGGAGGTAGAATTGGCTATAGATATGCAGTTGCGATAGCAAAACCCTCTTCTAGCATGTAATCAAGGCAGTGGAAATAACTGTGGCAGCAGGTAATGAACTTTGCTACCACTTGAGAGAAGTTCTGCAAAGAGCACCAACTTTGAAAGGTCAGACTCCCCGGGTTCGCTTTGTCTGCCCAGCCCCGCTACCTGTGGGCACACTGTCATTTTACAAACAGTAGCTGTGAAGCTACAGCCCCGCGCTGCATCGGGCTGTAATTCAGCGCATGGGGAAGAGCTGCTCACCACGGAGCACTGCCCTTCAAGCATCCTTATTGCTTCTTCAGAAGCCACATGCAAAATGACCTGAAACCTAGCACTTGTCATTTAAGGACTCTTGCCCCCACCCTTCCCTAAGGAAAAAGAAGTCGGAATATGTATTCTCAACAAGTGCCCTCGTGTACGTTATCCCGAGGAGGGTATGATGGCAGGTGTCGTGAGCCAGTCTGCAGCCAAAGTTTCTGCACACAAACCTTAGGATTGCATGCAAATACACGGACATGAGCAAGACACATGGATATTTCCATTTCCTAATGGTTTCCTATTTATTTACCTTATTCCCCACTACCTCCCATTGACCACTGCCATCAGAAGCCAAATACAACCTCATGAAACTTTAAAACCCTCAGTGTTTAGTTTTGATCCACACATTTGAGACTGTTTCATATCAGACACTTAGCTACACATTAGAGGACCACCGAATCAATGCTATTAAGTCTGATATGAGCTCCCATGCAAGTCAGGGCTACAAGAAAGCCTACCAAATTAAACAGTCTAGTTACTCTGATCTGAATTTGGCCCATAGATGCAACAGGTGAAAAGCCGCAGCAATTCCACCACAGAGATGCTGCACAAGCAGCTTTAATCCTTATTGGAAGCATGGAAGCATCCTGCAGATCAACTTGTCTGCATTGCAGCCAAGATAATCCTTCATTTGAGCTGCTTATCTGAGATCCACCCTGCTGTTTGGATAGGAGGATTTAGCTCTTAAGGGACTATTCTTCAAGATACTGAGCCACTCCCGACAGATACTCAGCCTCCTCAGCTCTTAATGAAATCAGCAGCAGAGGGACTGTTCAGAGCCATGGACAGGCAAGGCAGGACCACACAGGATGAGGCACCCCAGCTCCCTGGGGTTCATGGTAGCTTAAAAGAGCCACTTAACTAACCTACAGCTCTGCTAAAGGAGAAGTGGTCTTATTTTTAACTTATAGCTTTATTACTACCTTCTAATAAAGAAATACAAGCAAAACTATTCTCCCATTGTTATATAAAAATATTGTTTTGCTTTACAGGGAGGGGAAAAAAAAGATCTTGCTGAAAGCTGTATCAAAATAAAGGAAACCAGTGTCTGAATCCATATCTTTCCACAAGATAAGGAGGTGAAAGCTCAGCATTATCAGTTAATCCCCCCCTTTTTTTTAAAAAACTTTTTACGTCTTCTGATGAGTTCTAATTAATATTCTACAAAACTATTTTATTTGAGGAATTTCTTCCTCACATTTGTCACACAGTATTTTCCATTCTGAATTTTTTTTACTAGCACCTAAGGGAATTAAGTAATCAATTCCCAATTTTCCTTATGCCCACCAATATTTAATAACTGACACATAAAGTTGCTTTTAAGCAATAAGAGGGTGGTATCTTTGTATGCATTTTATGTAATTGCCTATACTAGTAAAATATTAAGTAAAGCAATGTACAGCCATGATTTTAACACAGATAATTCATATGCTGTTATAAATATTGAACTCAGTGTAATCTATTGCATGGTACCAAACAGTTTGCAAACGTGCATCCCCCCCCCCCCCCAAAAAAAAGAGAATAATTTAGAAAATCGGCTCCAATTATAAAAATGCCCTAGAAGTTCAATTCTCAGGACTGGGTACTTAATCTTTGTTTCAAGACAAACTCTGCAAAGTAATTTGCAGTACCAGCTCCCAGTGGAGTAGAGGTTAATGAGTAACTCCTGGAATACAAGACAGATCCCAGAGCCCTGGATGACCCCAGTGGAAGTTATGGATGCTAAGCAAGTCTCTCATCCAGGCACATACTCTATTATTGCAACTCAGTAAGTATTTATGATAACGCTTCACCACAGGCTACTGAAGCTTCTGCACCATAAGCGCCATTAAAAAATTCTCCGTGTTACAGCACTTTACTCATCTTGCAGATAGATGCCACTCATGGCTGCAATTTTCAGAACAGGAGTCATAGTCAGGCAGTGGGACAGGTTACCCAGCAAGGCTGGGCAGCCCACGTCTTTAGAGGTTTTGAAGACCCAACTGGTTAACCCCTGAACTTTAAGCAGAAGATGGACTAGATGACCTCCCGGTTCCTCCCAGCCTGAACTAGCCCATGGTGAAACCGTCCCTGATGGATGACCACAGTTGCATTCTTCAGCTATTTGCCTACCGTATGTTGAAGTAATAGCCGCGTACAAGCCCTTAGAAACAACCTGGCTATTGATGCCAATTACTGATGTCTCACAACCTCCAAAGACATCCTTCATTTTTGTCTCTGTACTGGACTGCTAGGTGTTCATGAGCATTTTCATTTCCAATCTCTGGAGCAGTCTGTTTCTTCATCTTTAAAATAGAAATACGTGATACTGGAACCCCAGGCAAAGTACTCAAGGATTTACATTAAAACTCTAGTAATAAAAATATCTACCTGTTACTAACACCTGGTTGGTACTTACTAAACCGTAACCTGCCCTAACAACTAGGCTATCGAGACATGCTGTTGTACAGTATTTCCTCCACAATGGCCTAATTTTTGAAATGAGACAATTATGAATAGACAATTTTGAAAGCCATTCAGTATTTCAGCATGACACTAAAAGCAAAATTAGTATGATCTTCTTGGGACATGGTGCCTTAGTTACACATTTCCAGAATAGGTAACACAGACTTGAAATAAGCACTACTGAAAAGCTACAGTAAAGTGAACTTACAGCAGCCACCTGAACATCACTGAAATTACAAACAAACAAGACAATGAATTCCCCAGCAGAGAAAACAACTGAAGAGACACAGCAGTAGTTGAATTAGGACCCTGTCAAGGGCCTGTCATATATTCCGTATTATTTCAGCAAGGAGTGAGCAAAGTGTGGTTGACATGACAGCAGAAAAATACGTTCAGATTTTAACAGATAAACTAGTGACACTAACTCTCTGCCTCCACTCTCAGACACACATTTTTGTTCTGGACTTCTGATCATCAGGCAGCTATGCAGATACATTCAGGAGATTTAAACCACTTGGGGCTTTAAACACTGTGCCTGAGCACCATATAATGCTGATAAAAATTGCACAGGAGCCCCCTCCTAATCAATATTAAATGCCGCTTAAAGGGTATTTAATTAGCATACCTGAAACATAATTACAGTTCTATTTTTCCATATAAGGCACACTTACACACACACATTTGTGTATTTTGTATAAAACAGTCATCACAATTACTATGATAAACTGCTACAAGACTCCCAGGCAGCCTTTCTATAATTGCTAGAAGACAGGAGCCCTGACCTCAGATGGCAACCTATATCATTACCACAGGGAAGACCTAAGCAACTGTATTGATTGGGTTTCTGAAGGATACCGCAGCAGGATAGAGTGCTGGATTAAAATTTAACTACTCCCATTATCCCTAATCAATTATGTCTTTAATCATGTAACATTCACTGTATGACATCCAAAATCAAGTCAAGACACAGCAATGAAAGATTTGGAGTAAGGAAGTAAACTAGAATCTGACAGACCAGAGTCAGACAGCAGTCAGTTAAAAATAGAGAGAATTATGAATAAAGTGTGTATTATAGAAATGCCAATACACATCACTTCAGGCTTGGTGGCTCTGGACAGTGTGGAACCTGCTTTATGGCATTTCATCCATTTGCTATCGAGTTGGGCTTATGATTACTTGCTTCCTACATTTTTTACGTACTTTCATTGTCCTAAGCTACTCACCATTTCAGTAATACCTGAACAAATAAAAAAGCAGTAAAAAGTTTAACTTTTCCATATCACAACTTACGCTCACAGTTTCTTTTTAGCTGAAAAGTATCTACACTTACACACAGTCATAAGTTAAAGTTATGTTGCACAATCTAATGACAAGTTAATTTAAAGCAACCTCTGCCAATGACACAACGCAGTGTAGCGGATATTGCACTACAAAGCTTGCATTGTAAAAAGCAGGTTTTTACTAAACAAACTCATTATTTTGAATGGCACGGTATTTCCCTTAGTCTAATGAGCTACATTTGATCATACAAACAGAAAAATCTAAACATCACTATCTGCCTCTTGAACAGTGACAGCTTAAGCTTCAGTTTAGCTTAGTTGCAAATAGGGACCAAATTAAAAATTCAAAAGAAAACAAGCTTTTCTTTCCTAAGAAGATATTCATAACCTGATGGGTAAACAAAAAATGAGACAACCAGGTCGGTAAACTTGCAAATAAGAGATTATACCACTTCACGCACATCCTCTGAAGAAAGTTTTACTTTATTTTGCATGAAATTTATTCTGCCACTTCAAGGGCAATATTTGTTCACTCCTGCCTTTTTCCTTTTCCATTTCAAGATGAAGGATTTTCTTTTTGAAGCAATCTCTTTCATTTGCTTCTCAGTTTTGTTCTTTTGGGGTTTAGGGGGATTTTTTGTTGTTGTTTGGGAGTTTTTTTGGGTTTGGTTTGGTTTTAAGTTTTTTGAAACAGGCTATTAAACATACACTATGCATTGCTTGCAAAAGACAGACAAAAAAACAGTTTCCCTATCCACAGGGCCTACACATACATTTAATTCAAGCAATTACATTTCATCAAAATTTCACGCAGAGGAAAGAAAAACAATCTACAGATCACATGCCTTGTCCAAGCAGCCAGGCAGTGCATACATACTTCGCACAGCAGCCAACACAAGCTACAGTAAGAGAACAAATGGCTGGAAAAAAGTCACCAAGTCACTTCCTGGGAATTCTCTCCATTTTCTTCCTCTCCTCAAACATCCCCTCACTGTAACAAGATTAATTCTGTTATAGGAGTTTAAAAGAGCTTTATTTTGTTTAAAAGAGCTAAAGGCCACCATACAGAAGTCAGAAAAAACCCTGATCCAAGACCCTTAAAGGTCTTCCCGTATGCCACTGCTGAGAAAGATTGTATCAGCATCCACAGTGGTTTAAAGCAAAATCGCACCACTGATAAGCCCAGCCCTGCCAACACATTCATACGACTGAAGTCTATGTAACAGACCGGTACCCTCAAAACTCAGTTGGAGACAAACAAGTGAGCTCCAGCAAGGGATCAGCCTCTCAATAATCAGCTTCGTTAACAAAGTTGAACTCTGAGGTTTGCACTGGAGGCATTATGCTTTTTTTCCAAGAATAAAAAGCCGTGTTGATTGCTTCTGAAATACGTTGGTGAGATTTTTACCCCATCCCCCAGCTCATGCCATGACAGCCATCTAACCTCCTCCACAGTGAGCCTTATGCATAAATGTGCTATTTTGAATCTCGCTGCAAATATCCAAAACACACAGTGTAATACTCAGCGATCTTGTTCTCAAATTCAGTGATTCCACCCTACGACCATTACTGGGAAAAGAAGGAAGGGAAAAGATTAAATTCAAATCATAACAATACCAATGGCTCACTGGTAATCCACAGCACGTATCTCACTGCCTCTTGCACACATCCTTCCCAGCAGCAGGAAGGAAAATGCATACATATTTTACATTTATACATCTGTTTCATTATGTCCTAAACTGAAGTGAAGGAACATGAGGTCTGGGTCAAATTCACTACCACCACAAAGAAAGAAAGATACACTTCTGGAATCCAAACTTCAGCACGCTTCATGGAAACTATTTCAGCTCCATCATCTAAATTGCCCTGCGTTGTGCCACAAGGACATGCTGTCTGTGTTGCCTCCATACTGATTATGTGAATCAGTGTGTGTAATTAAATAAAGCATGAGATATTGAAGTGGGGAGGGGAACAGGATTCTCGCTTGTTATGGTCAACAAATTAAATTCTATTCCCAGTCACACCATTGTAATTTGTTTTCATTTCCAGTCAATGAGGCAAATATCTACCCTTACCCCATGAAACCAGATAACGTTTAGCATAAGTGAGTGCAAAATGTAACCCAGAGGATTTATTACAGACCTACAAAGCTGCGAGAGCAGAATTCGATCATCATCTTGTTTTTTCACTCTACAGAAGCTGGTAACACTGCAGCCATGCCAGTTATTTCAGAAACTCCAGCCAGTAGGTTTTTTAACATGCTTTTCCCATTTTAAAATCCTGAGCCATGTTTGCCAGCAAGAAAGCATGCAGAGAAAAGATTGAGTAAACATCCTAATTGGTGTGATAGCATATTTTCTGTATTGTGAGAAGTGACAGCAGTAATATTGACCGATCACTGCCAGCTGACAGTAAAATGTCAAGACCGAGTTGGAACAATATACTTCATAATGAACCAACTCTGAATACAAAGTCGAGCGGGGAAAGCGGAAATCAAGTGAGAATGAGAAAGTATAAACACTTCTGATTAACAGCCAATAGCACCAGCTGGAACAGGCAATATAACAGTCCTGTTGGAGCAGAGGGGTCAGCTCCACCAGTGACAGGCTTGGCAACACAACCTTGTTAGCAGCGAGATGAAACCTCATTTGCTCACAAATTTCAGAGGATGTTCCTCAGGCATCCACAGCAAATTGATGTTAGTATATGAAATTGCATTTAGCCCTGACTTCCTGGCACCCATCCCCAAAACATGCAAACAAGCCATAGCCAGATTGATCAAGAGCACAACTGGCCGGCAAAGCACCCGGGAGATGCAGGTGCTCAAAGGCGCTCGCAGCAAACCCAGACCGACTTCTGTAGGTAGGACTGTACAACAGCTTCCCTAAGAAACCCTCCTGAGTGGGCTCCTCCTGGCCAGACTCACACCATACACCACCCATGGGCAAGAAAAACTATTCTTCATCAAGGAAAAAAAAAAGTAACTGAACGCTGCTAAACTTTACAGCTCCATTCAGAAGCAGTACGGTCAGGCAGCTGACAATGCTACTTCCAGAAAGTCTTCTGTAAGTCAGTTACAGACAGTTAAAAAATTAACCTAATAAATAATACAATATGTGAATGGTATCCTTCTATAGAAAGTGCCTTGTCAAGATGTCATTTTAAAAATAAATGCTAATTTCTGGTCTCCAGAGGTCTCTTTTCAGCATCCCAGCTCTGTAACTCTGCTATGCATTTGTACTTCAGAGCTAAAAATCCATGCAGGATTTTAACAAGTAAGTACACCAGAATTAAAGGCATGTTTTCCAGTAAAATGACTGTAAACTAAGAGCCGCCTAGTTCTTTCATATCACTGCAATACCAAATGAGGCAAAATTGGACTCCGCAGTCTCTGTGGAGACTTTCATCAACTTTCATCAACTTCAATTTGGAATGTGAACCACAGTCAACGGGCAGATCCTCAACCGAGATAAACAGGGATAGCACTATGGCATATCAATTATTAAAAAGCACTTGAAGATCTACAAATAAAATAACAGTTAGAGACTACTGTTATTACTCTGAAGCACACTGAATGCTGCAGGGCTGGAGGAGAACCTGCCTGTTTCAGGGCAGAGCCCCCCAGCAGCCGGCAGGACAAACAGCCCCTGGGGGAGCAGCTCCATCCCCGGCAGGTGCTCCGGCTGCACAACAATAAGTTTTTGCTCAGATGTTACGAACAACGTAAAATTTCACGAGCCTGGTTTTGCATTTCATTGTCTCTTATCTTTAACTAGCTGGAAAGAGACTGTAAACACACCTTTAAGCTGCATGATGCCAGGAACCCTGCGGCTGCAACAGAAATGTGTCTGTTTCTTTCGCTTTTTCCTTCCTGCTTCCCCCTTCCCTCTCTCAAAGCTATTAGTTTATTAACTTACTTGGAAAGGCCTGAAACAGTATGTGACATCTTCCTCTCAAGACAGTTAAGTTTCCACATCCATTTTCCAGAACCTGATATTTTGCATAACCATTTATATTTGCTAAGACTTTTAAGTAATAAGTACCTCAAGTTGCAAAGATAGGGAAAGCAATTTTTTCTTTTTTTCTCTTTCAGTTCTAAAATCAGATCTCCTATAAATACAAAACAAGTTCTACCAGCACGTGAAACTACTTTTCTTGTCTAATGCATATTCTTTTTATTAAAAGAATGAGTAAATAACTGGTGAACTGTCTGGGAATGACTAACTACTGATTATGAAGAATAATTTATAATTCTCCTTGCTTTTGTTTCATTTACTGCAAAGTCCATTAATGACTTTTTAAGGACTCAAATCAGCTATGCATTACATTATTAAGAAAACAATTAAGTAGCCCCAACAACATTAAATGTAACCAACATGGATACTAATATTTGTATGTTGTCTTATTGGTACAACTGGTTTTGTGGCCTCCCGGGAGAGATTTATTCCAGTGTTTATTTCTACTTACCTAGAACTCCTAAGGAAAAAAAAAAGTGAGTCATGTAGCTGCACACAAGCTCTTTAATAATAAGGCCTGTAGCTCTGTAAAGACAGACATCCTCTTGGGTACAAAATCTTAGATTTCTAAGCTAGTATTTACATCCTCTTATTGAAAAGACTAGAACTGGAGGCTTGTTTGCTGTTATGAGCCTGGCAGAGCATCCAAGAAGTATAGCAACTTACTCATCTTCTTCTGAAAGCAGTTTAAAAAGTTAGATCAGAAACCTTTTCTGTAAACATTTTTAATATAAAAAAAAGTCCTTTCAAGTTGCAACTCTTCATCCAGAAGAGCTTTACTGTGCAAACTCTATCCAAGTTACAACAGAACTGGCTAAGTCAGGAAAATTGCACTGAACATAAAGAGAGAAATTTCCAGAATTCAGAGCTTCAAATCAGACCACGGCAGGTGTACAAGAGACCAGGTGAAGCACTGCTAAAACTGTCACAAGTTACCTATCAAACTGATAGGAAAGGAAAAAAAACACCCTCAGCAGACAAACTTCACAGTGACTGCAGCCAAGCAAGGATTCAGATTCCACCTGCCTGGATGAAAACACAGGGGACATTCAAAGTAGACTGGGATAAATGAATTGAGCTGTGTTTTAATCAGGATACTGGGATTAATTAATTGGAGCAAGGATTAAGAAAAAATGAATGTGTAATTTATTAGAGAAATGAAGGCTTGGTGGCTTAGTCTCTAGACAGGGAATTAAACGTCTTTCTACTTACTCCAGTGAGATTCTTAAATACTTCTGAATTAGTCGATAAATACCAATTTTTAAAAAAATGGTGTTGCACAAGGAAACCCTGCCCTCTGGCTAAAAGGATTTAAGTTCAGATACAAGCTTTTCCACCGCAACACTGAGCAACTCACTCATCTCCTGTTCTTCACTTACCATAATTAAAGTAAGAGAAATAAGCAGTTATCTTCCTATGCTCTTCCCCTTATGTCGATTTAGAGATCAAACTCCTCAAGGCAGGACTTCATCCTATTTATCACACGTAAAGAAGTACACTCTGTAGGACTACAGACACTTGGCTTCAGTTTGCCACCTAGATGCTAGCACAAACCACACTGGCCATAGTAGTGTTAATGTATTTCCTTGCATAAGATACTCATGAGGATTCAACTTTTAAAACATTTATAAAGCAGAGTTGCAAGCAGTTATGAGAACTGTCAATAGGTTCTTGACCATATATAGGTTTTATTGTTTCTTAACCTTTACTTCCAGCTTCGCCAGTTCAACTGACTACATAAGCTCAGAAGAAAACCACTGGATTTGGTCTTATACTCTGAAAGGCTGTAGAGTTCACATGATTTTGAAGGAAAACAAAACAAAACCAAACCAATAAATCAACTCAGGCCATTCTGAAGCACAACCTATGATTGCCTGAAAGGTCAGGGAGGTTTAGAGAATCTTTTGTAGTAAGAGACAGAGCTTAGGCATAAACCAAGTAATAATAACAAAAAGACACCAGAAATCAAATCTCTCTGAACTCCTACGCTTGATACTTGTGCCCACATCCAAACAAGCCACACAATGCAAGCAGGTGATTTTTTGCACATGGTTTTCCCTCCCTCTTTCTAAAAGGATCATACTGCCTGCCCTGGATCCAAATACCCCTTCACTATAGGGTGATTAAATTCCAAGGCTGAGTTTTGATTTTATCTGTAAACAAGCAGGTAGTAGTATATATTATTAGCCGGTGTGTATGCTTGCACAGCTCCACAGGCAAGCCTTGATGACAAAAGCTAATTTGTATGTAACATTTAAAAGGATTAAGAAGTATGAAGGGCTCCCACTTTGGTAACAGATTTGTTCTGTCTGGTCACCAGCACTCCGATTTCATTGCTAAAAGCTTCAACAAATTTCTATTTGCTCTTCCATTTATGGCACTATGCAAATATTATAAAATGGTTTAGCGCCACATGCGAGCTCCTAATGCTTCTTCTGTCTTCTCCGAGACAGTCTTTAATTAGTCAATAATTGCTTGAAGGTGCCAATTGATTGGCATTAGAAACACAAGAAAATGAAAATGGTCCTTTTATTTCAGAGCTGTATTTAAGGTTTTAGTAGGATGTTAACAGCATATCATTAAGTAGAACAGAGCAAAGTAGTCTACAAAGCACATTTAAGAAGCATGACTAAACACCACACTATCCTGCTTTACTTTTCAGATTAGGATAGTGACAAGTAGTAAATGAGGATTATGCATGTGCAGTTCTAGGAAACATCAAAATACTGTATCCCATATTGTCTTGCTCATAAATACCCCCACAATTCAGCAGAACCTGACAAGCAGCTGCAAACACTCAGCACGTTTTTGGTGTCATTTCTGGAGAGATTTATGTTCTCTTTAGCTCTAGAATGCTATATGTTCGTTTTATAAAAGCAGAAATAGGCTTCATCTGTGGTTCTGTTCCTGTGAATTCATTTATCTCTTGTCAGGGCCTAATGAAAAACATTTTAAGCCGGTATTTCTGGAGGTGTCAGGCCACATTCATTTTCCAAACCTACACTTTTCTACTCTTCCTTTCTTTCCTTTTTTTTTTTGGCCTCCTGCAGAAGCCACAGCAGCTGAAGATCTTACACTAATCACTGGTAACAGACACACCACCTGACACTTTTAAACACCAAGACCTTGCTGATCAGTAGTATATATAATATTTTCATGAGGTGACCAATTCTAAACTGAAGGAAAGATTTATACAATTATTTTTCCTGCCTGTAAATAAAACACTTCATACTTCATTCAGGTTTAGACCTGTACCTATTGTGATAAATGAATTTAGTCTCAAACAGGATTCCAATCAAAATTTACAATTTATTAAATGAATAAAGGCAAGCAAACAGCGCTGGGCACACCGGGACCTTCTGCTCTACCAAGACGCGCGCTGTGAAAAACAACCCAGCTTCTTTTATAATCTAACATTAGTTACATATTCATACTAGGCGTGTTCTTCCAAAAGACTCTCCATCTCCTGGTTGTGTGGGTGCAGTAGTTCTCCCAGAAACTTATCTCTGACCAGGCTCCCCACTGGTGGGGCAGACAGCAGACATGCTGCGTAACAGCCAACACCCTGCACAGCACCAGCTGCGGTCACCAGAACCCAAACCAGTTCACAACAGACACCTGCCCCTCAACAAATGCATACAACAAATCACCCATCAAGACCCTAAGTACTGCAGTCTCTGAGGCCAAACACACATCCAAATGCCTCAGTTCTCCCTCAGGATCTCTTGTTTAACACTATGCAGTTAACAACAAAACCACTTTGGGGCTGGCAAAAATAAGGAACTTTATACATATCATCTGTCTCCTCCTGGCCTGTGGTTATATGAGGACCAACAAAATGGTTAAAGATTACATATACAGTGAGGGTCACATTTTATTATGCGGCCCTAGCATTGTTTATATTGACACGAATCAGATGAACACATTTCACACTATGAACACCAAAATACAACTTTATGGAGGTGTAACTTAGTTCAAAGTCAATTGAAATCTGTCCAGGGTTCAAGACCACAACTGGGCAGACACACTTTCTACACAAAGCTTACGCACCACACTTGTGAGGTTTCTGCAGGTGTAAACCTGGAACAAAAGACCTACACAAGGAGGAGTAATGTCAATTTTTATCCTCACTCCCAGGCTGGATTAAAGCATCAGCAAGAAACTATTGCCCAGTGGTGGTGGGGGGGACACCAAAAAAGTATGTTTCCGAGCACTGTCAATAGAAACCTTTTTTATACAAGTTTTACCTGTAAGCTATTTGGCTCCAAAGCAAATCAATACCAATAAGAGGATATTGTTTAAATCCACACAGGCTTAGAAGCCAATGTGAAATCACAACCACCACATGCTGTTATCCCACAGCCCAGCACCACCTCCAAGCGCAGTCCTGCGAGGAGCAGCACCAGGATACAAAGAAGCATCCCAGACTGACCAACCAGTCCTTCCTTCCCAGGGCCACAGTGGCCACCAACCTGGCACCTGCTATTACCTACTCTGTGACACTTTTTCTTTCCAAAAAAAAAAAAAACCCAAAAACAAACAAACAAAAAAAACCGTTGCATATTAGACTATAACATCATTCGCTGAACCCCTTTGGCATGCCTTAACATCCCCCCCCCCCAGCGATAATAATCAGCAATATGAACAGATCGGGCATACTGCCTCTTTTTACATAAACAGCCAAAACAGAATGCAGACAGACACAAAACTTGCAGTAGTCTCAGGCAAGCTATCTCCACACAAACACCATCCTATCAACAGACCAAGGGGAGTGCTCTGCAATGAGGGGTCTCCAGCAAACCCAACAAACCCTTTCCCTGATTTTTACCTGACGAAGTTTCTCTCCCCAGCTCATTTCACCTCCCTCTCAGGAGCACTCCTGTAGCCATAACCTGGATGTTTTAACTACCCACTGCTACAGCAGCCCCAGAACAAGTACACAGTGATTGTTTTAAAGGCATCCATCTCGTTTCTCTTCTCCACACAGTCCTTCCACACAACACTTGGGCACATTTGCCCTGTTCAAACGCTGACTTCTCAGCAAATTAACTTGCAAGCCCACCTCTAACTCACCCACACTTACCTACAACTCAAGAAAACCACTGCAACGATGCCTCACTGCCTCTCAGCTGTCATAATAAGCTAAAATAAAAGTACTTGTGAAATAAAAGCAGCTTTTTTTCCTTTACCTTGTGTTTTCGCAAGCAGCACCGAGGATCAGCCAACAACCTCTCCCCTGCACGCAGCGTGGAGCAGTCACTCTTTCTTCTGCCCAAAACGCCCCTACCTGTGGGTGAGGGCTCATTAATGAGCTCTGGCTCGTTAACAGCTGACAGGTGAGAGATTGGGGGTTTCAGATGGCACCAGGTGAGGGCCCTCACAGCACTAATTACCCCAAACAGCCTCACCTGGACCTCACTCCCCCCCAGCCCTGTTTCAGCTGGGGTCGGCCATGGACTCTAGGTCATGGGCCTAGGCCGGCTCCGGCTCTACTCCGCTCCAGTGCCATCCCGAGATGCTTCCCGGCCTCCTTTTCCAGGGGGACACGGTTCCCCCCACCCTGTGTGGGGCTGCAGACCTCGTCTGGCCCCAAACTCCCCATAATCAGGTGCCGCAGTGGCCCAGGTGCCTTTGTGAAGCATCCCCCCTCCCTGAGGAGACATTTTGGATGCCCTGCGACAAGCGTGGCGTTCGGCATCCCAAGCTGAAGCACGCTAACCGCTTTCAGACAGCTGGCAGGCCGGGTTTTAACAACTTTGAGGCATTTTGGGACCAGAGCAGAGCACCCACCTCTGTGTTTGTTTAGCCATGCTTTTCCAAGGCCCTGTTTGTAAAGGCCATGCTGCTGGAAAACCCAGGGACCTCTGGCCCCCATTGCTGCCCTTGAAACAGGCCCCGGGCATGACATGTGTGTGGTAATTTTGTCAGAAGAAAGCCCATCTTTCCTATTTATTCCCCATTTTTTAAATTTTTAAATACGTACTTTAGTTATCTATAGAAAAATCCCTACAGTAGAGAGCTCACGCGTTAGCATGTCCTGTATTGACACATGGACGCCAACTTTAAAATTAACAGCCAGCTTTCGGTCGTCATCTCCCCGGCTTAAATCTGCTCCGCTCACACATGGAAAGTGGCACGGCAAAGGGGACGATATTAAAAAAGGATGTGCCACGCTCCTGCCAGGCACCGAGGTGACATCCCGCTAATACACAATACACACGCCACCTTCACTCTTTTTTTTTTTTTTAAATTTTTTTTAAAAGAGATGAAAAATTCAGATGGGTACCTGATGGTGTACCAGCTTGTGAAGTGACTGGAGAAATTGTGTCCAGAGTGATGGGTGAATGCCACTGAATACAACCAGCTGCCGGTCACCACCTCATCCCTGCAGAGCCACGGTCCGGCCTCCCGCCAAAAGCTAAGTCTGTATCATAAACAAGCCCTGGAGAGCCATTTTCCAGGGTATTTCTCTTCATTAGAAGCTTTTCTTTTTTTTTTTTAATTTTTTTAATCATATGAAAACACAAACAGTATTAGTTGGACAGCATTAAAAAACATTATTCATTAACCATCCATCTTTGGAGGCCTTTCTTCATCAACCTACAGCAAGGCATTAGGGAGATTATGCAGCAGCATTTCACTTAAATTTAAAACGTTTCAGATTTGGGAAAGAAACAGTGGTTTATTTTCTGATAAATGAATAAAACAAGCTGAAGTTTTTAAATGGCTATCGTGCTCCTTGTCAGATGATTTCAAATGGGGTTTCCCTGATATGGCTGTAATGACATTATGTTGTGCTAATCCCGCGAGGTAGCTTAGATGTCCTGAACACATTTTCATCATTTCTCCCACCTACTATATCCCATTTTCACAATCTGACAGACACTTTGGAATAAAGACTTAGAGCCTGTATTCTCTGTAATGGAGCTTTCTCCTAGACAGCTGTAATGAAAATCAGAAACAGATAAATGTAAAGCCAATCTAATAAATAGAGAAGGATGAAAGCATTTTATTTTCATCTATCGCCAAAACAGTTCTCATGATCACATACTAAGAAATTTCGTAATGAAATATTCCTCCTGGTTACAGTACCAAGGTTTGGCCTTGGAAGGGAAGGTTCTCTTTTCAGCTTTCCTGACTTACCCTGGGTCACCCTGAGTGACCTTCCCGTGCTTCAATTTTTCTCATCTCTCAAATGAAAATAATTCTCAATATTCATCTCGCAGCTGGATTCTGCTGTATAATCAGAGCCACTGCCAGAATTTTAATACAAGCCTGAATTCCCCCGTGGTCTGTCACTCAGTAGGACTGCAAGGCTGTATTTGTAGTGGGTGCCACTGACTACATATATTTTTTATTGAAAATAATTGTCACCGTTCTGCCTCTGCCCTGCCATTTTTGAGGACCAAAGCATCCTGACCAAAGGGGTGCAGCATAAACAATGATTATTTCAGTATCTTCAGGGACTGCAGATATTCCTAGATGTTGAAAGGACATTCAAAGGACCTCTCCTATCTTGGGGAAAACAGCTTTTGTGTATGAATAATTTCAATTTCTGTCTTTCAAGTCTGCATCTCAAAAAGGTTCATCAGTTCCTCAGAACAACTCAAAATATGTTGTTAAGGCACAGATATCTTCTTTTCTATTTCAGCTTATGCTCTTATTTATACTTGACATGCCAGAATAACCCCATGATAAGTGAAATATTATTACACTTATTTTGCAGAAAGGAACAGCAGCACGAACCTGAATTGCAGATCCTCAAAGGAATCAATGACAATTGCACCTAAGCAGATTTTAAAAGCTGAATTTACACAAAAAACCTGTAACAAAACTCAGGATTGAAACTTCTCCCAAGATAACAACATTTGAACATCTTCTCACAGTAAGAATATTTGCAGTAATTCCTGATCGAATGTGTTCATTTGTTGTTTCTCATTTCCATGAATCTTCAAACTTTTTCTGTTCCCATAAACACTCGTTTAACTCTTCCTTTTCAAGGGCTGACACCCCATCACTGATGAGTGAGGACAGAAGAGGAGTCTTGAGCTCTTTGTTGTTTTATCATGTATGACCGTCACCAGAGCTCCTGTTCTGATGATGTATCCAGAGAACACAAGACACCATTTTGCCTGTACTGTGAACTCTGATGTAGAAGAGGCTAAAATGTAAATACTATGAAAGAGCAGAGCATCTTCTTCAGTGTAAGTCGGAGCCACACTGAGAACAAACTGGCCGCTGTGCTTAGAGCACAAGACGATTTTTAAATATAAAAGCGTGGAGGGCAGAATCACTGCTTCAGAGCACGAGATGCATGTAAACACTGCACACCAAGGGCAAAAGGACTGTCCAAAACTTGTACGCTTAGTCTAAGCTAGCTGTGTGTGTTCCCTTTATCTTTAACAGATAAGCACTTCCACATGGCAAGTTTCCCATCTATTTCTGGATACGATTAATCACCCTTTCATGGTACCCGTATTGCTGATTATGGAGGAAGCTTAGCCTATTGGCCATCTAGTCAAAGCCAAAGTTAGATGCGACCAATCCCACCATAACTGATTTATCCAAAGACTCACAAAATACACCTGGCAGAATCAGAAACAAAATGCCTGAATTAGCAATCACTTGGGCCCATTATGCTACAGTTTTTCTTTAAACTGGCTCTGGGGATTTATATATCTCACATTATCCTACTGACTCACTGGAACTGGAAGAATGTCAAAGATTAATACAGTTAACCTGATTCCCCACTTATCTATCTGTGGTTTCTTCCCAATGTAAAGTTTAATTTATTTATAAATGTGGGAGCGTTTATTTCAGACCATCTCCTCGCTTGAAATGGCAGCAGCCTGGCTTTTTTGCATGATATAGACTTTTGGGGGATGTAAATTTATACCTGAGAGGACAGTGAAATTGGGACTTCTCTAGAGCTGCAGGGACAAAACACAAACTTAACCCAGCGCTTACATAGCAATTGTTTTCCAACCACCTTGTTGATTATTACAAGGTTGACTGCTTTCCTTAACAGCAGTTACATCTCTGAAGAGGTTCGTGTTCAATCCTTGTGAGAGAAGTTTCTAAAGTAATGCTCGCTGTTCATTTTCTTACACCCAGCAGAACCACTTGCTAGAGCAGAGCAGCAGGAAACATCCCGATTATTCCCCCTCCCCTCAGAACAACCCCACTCCCTTCTGTGCCGAGCCAGGATTCTCATTCCTTGTTCAGCAGTCTTGTTTCATTGTTCCATCTGCAAATTAATTCTGAACTATAATTACTGCCTTATTTGTGTATCAATAATTAGCTGAGTAAGTTGTAATTGATTGTCTGCACCAACCTTGGAGAGCACAAAGCCTGTGCTCCAAAAAGATGAGAAACCGATGCTTTTCTGCTTTCCTCTCTCAACTACAGACTATGGGCAGTGTTTAAGGGTTTCGTAAGGGTTTTGTTTGAACAGTAAATATTAAATAAAGTCTTTGTAAAGACAATGCACGTTACGTAGCAAATCAGAAAGTACAGCTATCCTTGAAAGGCACAATGCTGTAAAGCCCAATCTTTCATGTTACCTTGTTAAAGAACTATCCATGCTGCTTCACGGGCTGGCTTTTTTCTCTTCCTTTGTTTTCTTGCAGTTTTAAAAATACCAAGTATTGTGTAATAAGAACAGAGCGAAAGGGATCATCTTTTCACTCAGGCTTGGCTCTGAGAATCAAGAGACTTACATACTCTTTTAGATTCTGCTACAAATTTCCTGCCCAAGGTTGGATAAGCCATTTATGTTCGTCACGGATTGCCTTCACCAATAATGACAGCTCGTGATGCTTTCGCATCTCAGTGTTTTTAAGTGATGTTCTCAGGTTCATTCATTCATGTTAACAACACCTTCTCTCTGTGAGGGAAGAAAAGCGTTGATACTGGTTTGGGCTTGGGAATGGATGCAGAGGTGTAACTAATGGAAATTAGCACTGGGTATACATTGGTAGATATACACTAGCTCTGGTTTTGTAGCTCCTAAGTGCATGTATTTCAGGGGTTGTTTGTTTTCAGAGAGATCTTATCCTGCTAGAGTAAAATAAATGCGCTGGCTTTATTTGGCATAGACAAATTTCACTTTGCTAACACAGAAACTAAACTGGCCTTTGAAAACAACATTTTTTGCAGTACAGCTGTCTCCAAACTGTCCATGTATGGAAAATTTAAAGCTCTGGTTCAAAACTCTTTATTGAATGTTAACTTAATAACTATGTTGAGACATGCACTTTTTTTTTTTTTTTTTTTTTATTTCACAGTATGTTACATATAAAGCTTCTGGAAAGATTGATCACTAAGACAAAACTGATAGGAAATCTTCAGCAGTAAACATCACTTTTCTTTTCCTGCAGAAGATGACACTTGCACAAAGGACCTTATCTTTAGTTCAACAAAGCCACAGAGCAGTGAGGTCAAGATAAGTTACTTAGAAATGCTTATCTGAATTCAAAACACAGAGATTATTAAACAGAAGGAGGGAGGGAGTCCGAGGTGCTTTTAATGACTAATGTTGCCTCCAAAGCGACCACTGATACACACCTTTTATAAAATTAGAGCAGGATGACAGGAATGATATGAGATAGAGTGTGGTTTTCATCCCCAGGAGGGACTCAATGGGCTGGGACTCCTTGGAAGACAGACGGTGGTGTGGAAGGATCTACTGGAGGCTTCTAAAACTATCAGTGGTTCGGGGAAGTTAAATCGGGAATGATTATTTACCATGTCATGAACACAAGAACTGAGAGCTTCCAGTGAAATCATTGCTGAAATTTTTTAAGTAAATAAACTGAACAATCTGTATGTGCAATGCCTAATTAAATTCTGGAACTCTGAGCCGCAGGATGTTATGGAGCCAAATGGTTCAAAAAGAGATGAGACAAATACAGAGGAACGATCTGATGATGCTATTGAACATGACAGACTGAAAGCAGCACTTAGCTCTGTCAGTTCCCGCATGCCAACTGCCAAAGGAGGGAGGACACGCCAAGGCAAGACCACTCGAAACTTGTCTCTTGTCTTTTCTTTAACTGCCTATTGCTTCCCATTCCAGGAGACAGGCTACTGACCTAGACAGGTTTTTTAATCTGATCAAATTCCTGGCCGTCTTACAGCCATCTTGAATTTATGGCCGACTACAAAACTAGTAATGACTTACTCTCCCTTCCGCTTTTATTATGAGCATTCATGAGGCAGAGACAAGTATCTAGGTCACTGGATGTAAGCTTTTGGAAATGACAGTAACCAGAAAGGACCACGTTGACTATACTGGTTCTCAACCCTCACATTCAGTTTGGCGTAACTCCGCATTTCAGTGCAGGGTGAGCAGCTGCAGCAATACCATCCCCAACAATTTCTATGACATCTGCAACAGTTTCAGCTCTTCCCACATTGCTCACTAGCAAGGATAACTTGCCCATGTCTTCCCAAATGCTCCTGGCAACTTCCGAAGTAACCACAGCTCCCAGCCAGAGCAGTTTTGCAGGCATTGTACAGCCAAAATTGCTCGCTAGTATTTGGTTGGATTAGTTATTGGTTGCTTGCTTCTTTCAAAGAAGTGCCCATTGTTTGTGGCATAGCCTGGCTAGTTAGAAATTCTATTCGTGTTTCAGAAATATTAGAATTAATGCTCTCAGTCTGCAGAAACACTAGCTCGTTATCTCCCCCTTCCAAAGACAGCAGAGCGAAGACTACTTGATGCAGAGTATTCTGCGTCAGGATACCTTCATGTGAAATTGGACAACTGCACAGCAATCAAAGCAGCACCCTTCTGAGTAGAGGCAAAGCAGGCAAGAAGGAGCTTTACTCTGTATTCAGCTGTAAGGAGGGGAGACCCGAGTTCTGCTTCCAGTACCAGCCATGGATTTTATTCTACTTACTCGCTGCCTAAAAAGAGAAAAAAGTATCTAATATTAAGGAAGAGAAGGTCCAGGTATAGCAAGGAAGTTAACAGGAATTTTCCAAGCCTACAGACCTAACTCTCACCGTTGGAACAAATCCAATACAGCAACTGCAGTCTGTATTAATTCAGAAAGAACCATTCGGAGAACTGCAATTTCCTAATTTTTAGTAGCAGTGTCTTTCTTCTCCCTGAAAACCATCTTAGTGCTAATTTAAGACGTCTTGAACAAATAGGAAGAAGAAACAAAGAGAGAAAAGCACATCACTATACAGAATCAATGCAGGTATCACCAGCTTAAAATGTGATCATGTTGATATCAAATTCTGGGGGTGGCTAACACAAATAATGCAAGAGAGAGAGACAGAGACAGTGTAGTGCATGAACACAAATATCTACTATTATTACCAAAGGAAGCCCATTACTAGCGTGGAGAGATTCACCTTGATTTACTCATTGAAAAGGTGGCATATTTGCCAGTAAAACTGTTCAAACAGGGGAGGGTACACTGTCAGTAAATTGTGGCTCTTCAGTGATGTATTGTCTACTCTATTACAACCTGCATCACCAAAAGAAAAAAACTTTAGCCTACCTCTTGACAGCAAAGGACAAGATGACTGACTATCAGTTTGTATCTTTAAACAGTGAACCATGACAGAAAAAAAGCAACAGAGTTGTTGCAGTGAATTCATCCCCTATTCCTGGGGCTCTGGAGTTCTGAAAGTTTTATAGTGTTGAAATATTCTAAATCCAGGAAAGCACTGACTTGGTGGACTGGATTTATTTCCATGAGATTTCTTGTTAAACCTAAATCTGTCCAGTTTTATAATTCATTCCCTGAGATTCTTGAACTCTTACGCATTTTGGATTTTAGAAACTATTGCTGTGCCTAACAATTTATGAAGAAGGTTGTGTATGAGTTGAAATGGTGCTAAGGGACAAAAAAGAAGATGTTGGAAAGAATTACTGCTAAAAAACTAAATTGACTTGGAAACCGTACAGATGCTGTGAATTCTGCTGCAGCCAATATGATTTTAGTTGAAGAACTTGATTTTCACATAGCCCTCCATACAGCTTCTATTGGCTTTAAAGGTACATTTTTTCTTCGTAAAATATCAGTGCTACCTTTCTGTGCCTGTAATTAATTTCAGATACAGGCCATAATAGTTACTTTGCAGGTGCAAGCTGATATGACCATTATTGATACTCCCCAGAAGCCTTGGGGAAATTGGGTAAGAAAGGATTTTATTATCTCAGAAACAGTTTTCAATTTAGAAAAAAAAAAAATCCACTTTGCTTCAGGAAAAAAAAAAAGAATCAAAATAAAACATAATCTGTCAAAGATATGCTCTAAAGGAAAGAAAGCCTCTATAAAATCTCAAAGTAACCATTGTAGTCAAGGTGCTTCGCTAAGACTAGGGAAACCCAGGTCCAAGTACTTCACTGGAATTAGGAGGAAAGGGGTTGGTACCTAAAAAGTTCACACCCCAGACCAAGCCAATGACAGATTCAATGCTACGCCCCCTCTCTGCTTCTGAGCAGAAATTCAACACAGAAAATAAGAAACATTTCTCAACAAAAGATTCAACAAAAAATCAACAGCACTTCTACAACTCTACTCACAAAACCTAAAAAAGCAGAAAGATGGCCATGAGCACACACAAATAGCATGACCATGAATACGTGTGGAACAAAAATAACAAAAGTAAACCCTTCATAAGGAGGGATGTTCCTAAATTTCAATATGCACTGTTTTATTGAAAATATTACACATACGTGTTCTTACTGGATTACAGTCAGCAGTGATATAGTAAGAACAGAGAAGTTCCAGTTCCGAGGATTTTAATTAGAAACATGTTTCTGTGTGAGTTTACTATGTACGGAAGAAGAAGAAAATGCATGAATTAAAAACATACAGTTGCTAAGTGGATCAGTGACAAACATTATTTATTTATACTCTAGGGCAAAGGGATTAATACTAGATTACAGTATGCAGGGTTCTCCCCATGTGAGCGTGACCCTTCACGTGTCCCTAGAAAAGATCATGCTCCTTCAATTGATCTTTCCTAACTATTCACTAATTGATAATGCAAACTGTATATAATTAGCCTTCAAGTCATAACCTATTAAGCAGGAATGCAGTCATTCCTGTTGAAAAATCCCAAACTGTGAATGCCATGTTAACCCATGCTTAGCTCACGTGTATAAAATGATCATCCGCACAAGACAGCATTTTCTGCAGAATACCATGCAGCCATATACTGTGTAACATTTTTGAGGATTTGGGTTTTTTTTTAATCAGTGCTGTTAGGAAAATATTAGTACCGTGTTACATTTGGGAAGCTGAAGTACCAACAGTTTAAATCAACAGCACAATAAGGAAGAGGAAGATGATTTCCATGACTTTCATCCCAACATTCACCTCAATTTTATCCAGTCACTCATGATAAACACTAAATTCAACTGTATAGGAATCAGATAATTATGGGTTTGGACTCTTGTCTTTTATGTGTAACATGATAAATGTATCTTTGATCAGTCCCAAATTTGGAAATACAGTAAAATTCTCAGGTCCCTAAAATGCCAATTGAAGTCACGCAATGCTGTGGGCAACCTTAATCATTCCTTTAGCCTCCAATTATTGCTGACATTTCTTAGAAGAGATGTTTGCTTTCCAGCAGAAAGCAGAAAGATGCCTGCAGAAAAACTTCTGCTAAGTTGGAGTAGGTGTTTTACAATGTGAAATGCAAATTAAAGAGAAAATGAGAACGAGGGCTATGTTTCACCCGCATCGTTGCTCCACTAATTCAACACAGCTATGTCACCTGCATATGTGGAATGAAAGATACTTTACTTCTTCAGCAGAAATTTTCTAAGTGTTTAAGGATCTATTTAAAATCAACTTCCCCCTCAAAAAAGCTTTAAAAAAATGAAAAACTTTTTAAAATGTAAGATTATGTATGAATTCTTAATAAGTTTCTGGAATGAGATGGTCATTATAAATTGCGCTATGGAGGAATTAATAGATCATTGTTATTAATTATTTTTCTGCACCATTCTACTACAAAGAATCAATAAACTCAGACATTTTCCTCAGAAATATCAAGGGACAAAGTTGTTTACAGCTTGTTTACCATTAA
Organism: Haliaeetus leucocephalus; assembly: GCF_000737465.1. Taxonomy (NCBI): domain Eukaryota; kingdom Metazoa; phylum Chordata; class Aves; order Accipitriformes; family Accipitridae; genus Haliaeetus; species Haliaeetus leucocephalus. The sequence continues at coordinate 2,867,764 of NW_010973302.1, read as the reverse complement.
AATTTCATGCAAAAGCAACAAACTACGGTACCATTTAAAATCAGTTTGATGCTTGGTATTGCACTTCTCTTCGTTTCTGGTACAGGAACACTCCTATTGTACGTGTAACTGCTGCTCCATGTCACCAGGCAAAACTATCAGGGATTTCAATGTAAGTACCATTTAACCTGTCATCAGGACAGACTATCCAAAAAACACAACTAACAATCTAATGGAAAGGATGTACAATTACTGGTCTCTTGAATTAGTCAATACACAATTGGAGGTTCATCATTACCCCGTAATATTTTATGAACTGAATTGTTTAAATAAACGTCTTTGATAAATAGCAATTAAATTAGCAGAGTCCAAGCTGGCATGTCAGGCTAAGCTCATCTAAAACCACTGAAAAAAATGGTTTAACTGGTAAAGCTCAATGATAAATAAGTAACGTTCAGTACAGTGTTTGCTGAGGCACGCTTTTCCCGGTCATTCTTTCTACAACTCGCTATTCCTCAAAGACAAAATGAATATAACCTGTTAAACATTAATGTTCAGGAAGGAGACACAGTGCAAGAAGACGACGAAAAATATCTCAGGTACACAATTAGAGAGAGGGACTGAATCCAGAACTATTTTTTCTAATTTTTATTTTCAATGCAACCATCAAAACACAGTATTTCAAAATTCAAAACGCATTATAATTAGATCCAACCCACTGTGGACTGAACTCCAGCCAATATTGTTTTGTAAGAAAAGATGTATAATGCTGCCCTTCTACCCAATGCTACAAAACATTTATTTCTATACTGTGCTCCAGAATTACTTGCTCAATGCATGGAAGCAAACTGCTACTGCAGAAAGATCTGTCCTGATACCCCGTCAGGAAGGACCTTCACAAGAAGACCTCATTCTTCTGCCCATCTTTGAGGAATCATCTTGTATGACAAGACAATTGCATGACAGGAGCTTTCAATCACCAGGTTTCACATCATTTTGCATAATAGAATCATAAAATGAAGAGCTTCTACATTTAAGAGTCTTGTACTCTAAAACAGACAAAGAAAAGGATTTCAGTGACAGAGAAAGCACCAGCTTCGGCCTCCGTGGTTCGGAAGTGTTTTGTAAGCAACTGAATTAACAGTGGGCTGTCCAGACTTTGCATCATTTGCTCCAAAGTCTCCTTTGGCCTCTTGACAATGTAGACTGCTTTGGGCAACAGCCAACAGCTACAGAATGGAAAGTCAACTTAAAAGAAGAGGGTAAAATCAGATGCATTTTTAACTTTTAATAAGCCTGACCAAGACATTCTGCCCACCTAACATAAACATATTGCTTGAACCTGTTGGACAGTGAGCCCTTTTAATTGTACCTGACTGTAGCTTACATGGTAAAGCTCCAAATAATTTCATGGAAGAGACATAAGATGCAATCCTGGTATTCCTAGTTTTTTTCATTTTAGTGATCAAAATGAGTGACGTTTTTCTTCTTCACTAATACAAGACCAGCAAAGGTAAAACACATTCAGAGGTTTTTATATGAATTTTACAAATTCCAGCATACCGTGTCTTCAAAACTAAATGAGACATTAGCGGAGAATACCAAAGCTTTATTTCTATTGTCATCTAATTTTTATCGATTAAAGTTGTCAGAAAACTTTCAACTTCAAGCAGTAGGACACTTGGCTGCCTTCTGATTTCAGTACTGAAATGGAGACAAAAGCCTGCCCAACACAGCTACAGCAGTCACCAATATTTAACATTCCCAAGAAACTGGAAATTAGACACAGCAAAAGAAAAATCACACAGGCATGCTCATCTATCAGATCTTCTTGTGCCTTCTATAGCTGTGCATCTGACTGCTTCAGGCTGTCTGTGTAGGAAGAGAACAGTTGAAGCAATACAGAAATTCCAATTCATGATAGTGCGGCAGTCCATTTCAACAGCAGTGAAATCCCATTTTATTCTAGTTCTTTTGTCTTTACAGGAACGTTTCTTATATTCTTTTTATGAATCCATTTTAATGCTATCTTTGCATTCCTAGATATTGTCATTCAGGATTCTGGCTCTTAACTCTATAGGAAACAAACTCCAATTTCAGCTAATCATCTTACATAATATGATAAGCTAAACACAGAGAACAAATATTTCCTGAAGGGGTAAAATAATTCTCAAGGAAAGAATAATCTTGCTCGCTAAATTTAATTGAGGACTTTATCTTCCCTACAGATCATCCATTGGAATCCTAAGTATTTATTTTCCTCCAGCACCCCCTGTAACTAAAATCCCCAGGAACGTTTTGTTTAATTTCAGTCTCAAATAAAGGTAGAATTAATCAGTTTTTAAAACATTAGACTCTCCCACCATTATCTGTTTCAGTGCTGAATTAAAAATGGAGCCATACAAGTTGCTTCTTTCCGTATCTTTCTGAAGCCAGATGTGCAAATAGTGAAATAACACAAGCAAGACTCTTTTCATGATATCTGCACAGCACTGGAAGCAGTGTGAGAATTATATCAGCCCAAAATTTAATTTTGAAAGATTTTCTGTCCAGTCTGCATACTCCCAAGAATTTCAGACATGTAGCAGAGGGGATTTTCATTCTTTCTTATAACAAACTTGAAATCCAGATTTTTTTGGATAATCGCCTTTAAAAGTTGCTAGAGAAAACTGTACAGAAAACTGTGCAAAAATAAACCTACAATCAGAGCAAGATGTGTGCATTTAAACTTGTTACCAACTACAAAATTTTTCAGTCCCTGAGTTTTCTCTCCGATTACTACCAAAACGAAGCCATAATCTTTAAACACAGGGTAAGATAGAGTTTGAGCTGTGCACAGGCAATCTGAGATGAGAAGCATTTTGAACGCTTGGAAGTGAGGAGATACACATCTTCAGAGGTTTCATCAGGGATACCTCTAACTTAAAGCCCCCAGTGTTATCTGGCATTACAATGAAAGAAGGCAGCAATACGATATGACGTGGCCGTGACCATTTTCCACGATCTCCTGCCTCACATCTTCAGAAATGCTTGCTCTCCGCTAGCACACTCTGAGTTGTAGATTTCTCATGAATCCTAAAACAGAGGTGAGTTTTGTACAGTTCTAAATTCTGTATCAATACTGCAAATTTGTGATACTGCAAATTTAGTGCTGGGAAAAAAATATATAAAATTGCAGCTACCACAGGACTACTCATTTATCGCTATAAAGGGTAAGAGCCAGTGAAAAGATGCTCTGGACCACTTATTTCTTTAACAGAAATACTTCTGTAATAAAAATAAAAATTTAAAAAAGAAAATAAAATGCCTCTTTTTTTTTTTCTCCCACCCCTCAAATGAAGGGGAGAAAGCAGAAGGGGAAGCACTGTCAAGACTTACCGCGCCAACTGGCCTGGAGATACATGTTACCCATATGACAACCTGAGCTTATCACAGTGGGGGGACTTCAGCAGGAGATGAACATCTTGAAATGAAGGGGTGAAGACAAAAAAAGGAAGGAAATGCCAAAGAAAATGATCTGAAAATGGGAGAAAATGACCTATTATCGCTTCTTTTTTATATCACACCATTGAGTAGGACTCAGACTAGCTGTCAAAAAGCTTTCTTTGCTGAGAGAAACTAACAGGGGGTCCCGAGAGTCTCATGGGACAGTAAGTGACAGAAGAAAGAAAAGGATACTATAAAATGCGAAGGAGAAAGAAGCACAGAAAAGAAAGGTCTGAAATGGTTAAGGGTGTCAGGCAGCAAGCAGACACAGATATCTCCAGGGAAACATGGGGAAAAAACCCAACCCAACCACAAAGCACTAAGAAGGAGCAGCAGAAAAAACACTGCGTACCTAGACACTGCAGTGTCAGACCTTACAGAAAACATTTTTTTCTGTCCTACGTCCGTTGCAGCCTCCTGTCAATGTGCACCAAAGTCTGGATTCTCCTTCCTGAGTGTCCCCAGCCTTCCTTCAGATCCCAGGGAGTGGGAGTTATGTTTGTGTTGGGAAAAGGGATGGAATCCCCTTCCTGCATGCCCTGACATCCGAATCATCGTCAGTCCGCGGCAGCCTCGCTGTACATGAGGGGTACCGCAGCCATCGTGTTTCTAACTTCCCCAGCAAAAATATGGGCATGCTGGTATTTACAGCATGAAAGGACTTCTCTTCGCAACAGAGTCATCCGCTCAGTGCACAGCTCTTTGCAAGCTAACGCAGGCTGCCTCTTCTCCTGTACAGAAGAGCCATCATCCTTCTACAGATGGAGAAACGAAATACCAGGGAGTCAGCCCTTTGATTATACGCACACAGAAAATTTAATTAAAAAATTGATAATACACATCAGGTCACTTGTTCTTTTCTGGTCATTACCTAAAAGCCACTGTTCCCCTGTATTTGCTAAAGTTGTTACTCAAGATGGGTGCATTAAAATAGCTAACGCTGTTCGGCTCTGAAGGACAGACAATATGCTTGAATCTCCAGAACAACAAGCCCTCATTTTTATAAGCAGACTTCTGAATGGTTTCTGAGGAAAACCTGTATTTTTACCCCAGGAGGAACTGAGGCCATCAGCCATCACGTGCCTCTCCCACTCCTGCCCTCGAGCAGCCCGTGCTGCTGCACAAGCGTAGCATTTTTCATGAAGAAATTGAGGACTGGTCAGGGTGGATCCCAAGCACGAACCTGTGCTCTGAGCTGGGTTTGGGGTGTCCCGGTGTCTGGGGGGCTGTGCAGAAATAGGACTAGTGAACTGGTGCTGGGGTGACCGGAGCCATACGGGTCTCTCCAGTGCGTGGGGTCTGTTTGACTGCACGGAGGGTACAGGAGGACTCCAGTGTGAGCACGTAGGCCCTTGACCTCCATCCTCGTCTGAGAGGAAAGCTGGAAGAGAGGAGAAAACACGCACAATATTGCCCTGCGGGCATCAGAGGCTTTGCAGGGGAGGACTGATCTCCTGACCACTGCCCCAGCCTCAGGACCGGGACGACATCGCGTATCACCGTGGCTGGACCTGTTTCCTCTCCGCTGCTCTGCCTGCTCCTCTGCAGAAGAGGAGGAAAGCTCCTAAAAGTTTCTCTGACGGGCAGAGCGAAAGCCTACCGGACAGCCCGGCGGCAGAGCTGGAGGTGAGGAGGTGGGACCGGGCACGCAGGGGATGGAGAAAGAGCCACCAGCTCTCTGTGTCTGCCCTAACACCGTGGGGACACATCTTTCCGTATTTTTATTGTCTTGGGGGGGGGGAAGCAGGTCGTAACACGGGATACAGAGATACACGGAGGAACGCTCAAGCCCAATAGCCTCTCGCTTATCGTGCTGCTATCCTCCCTCAGCTGTAAACCCTCTTGCCGGCAGCACAGAGGCAGCCGTCAGCCCCAGGAGCCATCTCTCTGCGCTCGGCTGGAAGCGTCCATCTCCGCGAACTCTCATGCGCTGCTCAGCAGGGGCTGCGGGTACAAAATCGCCGTGCATCGCTGCCATCCCTGCAAATGCACGCATCTGCAAAACGGAGCTCTCCTCCCCAGTGTCCCATCTGCCGCTTTGTCATTAGAGACTTTGTTCGCCCCACGTTACGCTCGTTATCCAAAACACCACAGAAGTCATCACTGGGGACCTTAATTTTCCCTATCAGAGCTGTACAAGCATCAGAGTTTAAATGCCAGAACTGCTCTGAATTACAACCAATGCTGTGAAAAACTTTTTAGTAGTAATAAACTGGTTGAAAAGACAGTGTTTTTTAAGGACAAAAAATGTAGTCTAGTGAGACTAGTCAGCAGGATTCCCAGGCATCTCCTCTTACCGTGGCCACAAGGCAACGTCTTGATTCTCCTCCATTTCAGATTCCTGTCTTTCACAATAAAATCAGACCATTTTTGTTAGGCACCAAGATCTCTTTCTATTGCAAGGGGAGAGCAAGGTGCCAGAAAATGCAATCACAGAAATGCAATGCATGGGGAGATAGCTGAGTGCAAAGCTGCCTTGAACCGGCCAGAGAGGCAATGCTGACGTGAGCGTGAAATAAATCCACTCTTTGGATCTCAGGAATGTGCCAGGATGCCCGTGTCCCACCGGCAGCCCACTGCAGCCTGCCACTCTCTTCTGAAGCTAAGACCCCAAGCTCTTCTCTTTAAAAACTGCTTTTTTTCTTAAGACCTAACCAGAGAAGTTCCCGTTTTATACAGCAGCTCAGAAGACATCTTGCATTACAAAGCACCCAGGCTCGGGTCTACCAGGCTACCTGGGTGCCCCACAAGGACTGGGCGATTCCTTCTCTCGCAACTCTTCAGCTTTACTGGAAATAATCCAGGTTTAGTGAGCAGAGAGAGGGAAGAAAAGCGCTTGAGGTTAAGGCACTTACTCGGAAAGGGAAGATGAGGGTTTCAACGCCTGACTTGAAACGCTGTATACAAGTTACTGGAAAAAACACAACAAAACAGGGGGACTGAAAATAGATTTTCACACTTTCTGAAGCAATATGAACAGTCATTTTCCCTCTCACCCCAAGCCTGTAGCTCAAACAAACCACAAATATTTTTTCTGGAAAGAGGATCAGCTTTGTCAGTGTAGGGGAGAGTGTGTCTGGCCTCACTGAGCTCCATGCAAACCACTGCAAAACCAGCTGCAGCCTGCTCTTGAGACATGTTGCAAGGTGACCAGACTGTGGGTTTACATTTTTTAGACAGCAATGAAGAAATCCAACCTTTGTTCATCCCCCATAAGGGTTGCTTTGTGCCACAGCTTTTCTATATGAAGGGAAATGGAAGTTCCAGTTTTGGTGCCCAGGTCTTTTGGGGTTCCTGCGTGAATACATCAGAGTACAAATTTAAAGTACCATATATTCATTCCAGTATAATGTCTTATAGATATATTCAGTGCCTTCTGGAATCAGGAAATCTGTGTCAGGAGTTGAATATATGTATGTCAGTCCTTCTTGCCAGTCAAAACCCAGGCTTCTCTGTATCCCACAAAAACCATGGGAGATCAGTCTTCCCCTCTACCTCTCCTCCCTCCTGGATTTCTGCAAGGCTGAATATATTTCTGCTTTGAAAGCACCTGGAAGTTCTTGGCTGGAAATTGCTACATAAATGCAAAATATTGTCACTTAAAAGAAAAACAAAAAACAAACCAGCCTTACCCATATTTAGGTGATGCGTTAAAAAAAAAACCACCTTATTGCCACATGCAAGACAGAAGATCAATGCTTTTTATAAAAACAAGCACCAATGGAAGGCTCTTTTCCAACACGATGGGAAGTAGGGGAGAGAGGCCAGCAAAAAATCCCATGGAGACTCATGATTGATTGCAGAATTGCAATACTGATTTGATTTCCTTTAAATAGTGATATTACAGCTTTAATCAAGATCGAATCAAATGACAAATAATAAATCACCAAGCAGAGTTCACAGCTGAATAAATAAGTAACTTGGGGGTGGGTGGAAGAAATGTTTAAGATACTGAGAAGGTTTCAAAGTTGTAATGCTCTCATAATTTTTCTGCAACCTTTTAGCAGAAATAGTGAATGGATCGCGATGCAATATTTGGCTGTCTGCTAGATGAGGGCGTATGTCCAAAGCGTACTTCAGGCTGGCTCAGATCTGCTGCAACCAGCCCCAGAGCACCGGGGGACATAAACTTTTTAAGCTGAGGTTTTCACTTTTTCTCACTGGATCTCAAGCGGGAGCATAAGGACGTGTTTTGGGAGCAATTTGGTAATTTGCGATGGAGTTTGTGGGTGCGAAGCAGAAGTGGTGGCAGGGGGAAGCGGTGGAGGGACTCCCTGGGTGATGACACTCCACCGGCTGCATAAAGCGCTCTCAGCTGCGAGCCGTCCCCGATTTCCTTCTTGCCTCACCTCTCTGCTCCTCGGCAACTCTTCTCCTTTTCCAAATACCTCCCTCGTGCACCCAGTTTGAGATGGCTCCTATTCTCCTACTGCGATTAGGAAACCGGTTCCTCTCAAGGGTTACTTCCAGCGAGTCCCCAGCTCGCTGAGCATGGAAACTCATGCATTTGGGAAGCCACCACTGCTGCCATATCCAATACTGAAAATGAAGCCTCTTTTTCAAGATCTGTTGCCAATAATCTTTTCCAATGCAAATCAAAAAGCAACGGCAGACAATTGCAAATAACATTTAATTACAGCAGTACCTTTTACTCAAGGATCTCAACAGCTAGTTAATTAAAATCACATCCTGCTTGTGCGGCACACGTGTTGGTAAGCCGAATCACAAATGAGCAAGCACAGCTGTGAAAAGAATAATGACAAAGAACACTTTTTTTCTAAATTACTTTTTAAAATACAAGTCAATGGGAAATTGCTTCCTTAAAGTCTCATTTGAGGACTGAGACCTGCAAAACAAGGGGCACTAGAAACCCGAACAGAGTTTTTTTTTCCTTATCTCACATGTAACTTAAAATTATCAAGCAATCTTTTTTCCCCCTTGCTTTTCCTGGTTCTGTTCTCTCACACAACTGACTCCTAGCACTTCAGAAGCATAACTACGTATACAATTTTCAAAGAGCAAAGTCTTCCAAAACCACAGATGATCAGATCAGCCCACACGGCAAGTGGCTGCCAAAGCAAACAACAATCGAAATCTGAACGCAGCCCCAGCCCTGGAGAAGAGCCCGAGAGCCTCGGCCATGACTCAGTCAGTCATCATTTCCATCAGTCACTAGGAGGAACAGCCCTCATTTTCAGTCCCTGGCCAAAATCAGGGCATCTGTCCGCCTGGCATCGGCTGTACGGCACAAAACTGCACCTCGCCCACACAAGGCACACACTTGTAAGAACTTCAAAATGCAGAAACAAAAAGACGTATGAGGTTAAAAGTCTACAAAGGGTTTCAAATCAATGAGTTTGTACATCAGTGCAGCTGCTCTTCTCAGTGCAGTCTTCCAGCCAAAGTTGATCATGCAAAGCTCCTCCTTCGCCAGGACCGCTGCCTCCCCTCCTTCTCACGGTCGCTTCCGAAACCAAACAGTACAGAAACAGGAGTTTCTCAACTCTTCTGAGCTGAACACTGGGAGTGTTTTAGGTCATATCTGCCTCGAACAGCCCCCCAAGAAGCCTCGGAGGTACATTTCCCAGCAGACGTACAGATGGGAGAAGGTTTGTGCTAGCTGCGTCATTGCCCACAGGCGATACAGACGCTACAAAGAGCTCAGTTTACTTTGCAGTAGCACAAAAGGAAACTCTTATTTTGGAGGGTTTAATTGCAATATACACAAATCTATTTGAACCTCAAGAACAGGAAAACTAATGATTTCACTATATTGTCCTAAAGTACATACAGGGTAAATGGAGGTATATATAATGTGTAAGAGGAAGATTTGCAAGAGTAAAACCAGCTTCTTCAAATCAATAGGAGAACATTCAAAACTGGCTCTGGTTACTATTACCATTAACGTTTTTCTTACTTTCTGAGTATATCCACTTTACCATAAAGCCTCTCTAGGCAATGAAGACAAAGACCAGTTTCACAGTATAAGGAGAAAATCCTAGAAAGATGGACTGGGTAGTAATATCTGAGTTTCTGGTATCTTGGCTAGCCAAGAGCAGAACAAAAATAAGATCTCCGCGTGTTTGTAAACGGCTCCTGAAATACTAGGTTGCTGAAGCCAAACAAATTTTATTCATCTTTTTTACGAGCTCGGATGTTCAAAGCACCCACAAAAATTAGGGATGGGAGTTTTCAAGTTTGCAGAATTCTAATTAATTCCTATTAATTTCTCCAGCATCTTTGAAAAATCCCTCTTAATTCATTCTTCCATCATTCTGATAGAACAGGGGTCAACTGAACGCATTTCACAGATAGGAAACCACAGCAGAGAGGTGAGGTGACACCGAGTTACTTTATGAACTTTTTTGTATAAATTCATCTTCCCAGGCTTTTTTCATGTCTCCGTTTCGTACATGATGGCACATGCAAATCTCTCAGGCACCCTGGGACTCCTAAGAGGAACGGTTCCATTTGTATGTAAGGTGTGGTGTTGTACAAATAAATAAAAAATAGAAATAATTAATAATAAATACCAAGTTTGTATTTTCAGCAATGTCCATTTTCCTCTGCAAACTTTTAAACAGAGTGTGAGCTTAGGATGCTTTTTATTTATTCCAAACAAGAAAAATGTTTTCCCCACCTTTTTACTGTGACCATGTCACAGGTCTTAGAAGGCTGGGTGGATTTGCCTTGAAATTTTCCAGCATAATCAAGTCTGAATAAACATCAAACACTGGCATTTCAAATCCGGCAAGGATTGACTCAGGAAGTGATGCGCATATGAACCCAAGAGACTAGATCAGAACAGAGCTTTCTAACATTAGCTATAGGCACTTGTTTTTTTCCAGCGATGGTCCAGAGTACAAATCCCAATGGTAAACATATACTATCAAATGCCAGCTATGAAAAGGAAATACCTGCCCCTATACACATAGCTCTCATTAAATAAGCATTATAATTGCACAAGGGACTTTGCACCGTGCTCCCCGCAGTGGGACCGCGGTCAGGCACCTCCAGCACAGCACCGGGGGTCACTCCACGACCCCACATCCAAAAAGTGAGTGTGACCCAGCACAGTCCTGTCCTGTGCTCAGAGACTAAAACACTTCAGAGCCTTGCACGCACTCAAGAAAGTCAGGACTGTGAAAACTGTAGTCAACTACTCCCGCCACCATAGAACATATAATGAAAAATAATAATATTCCAGTAGTCTTTTTTTTTTTAAAAAAGAAGACACAAACATGTTTACCATGCAGTCTCATTACTAGCAGACCAAAGGAGAGCTGCGAAACCCCAGCGCTGCTTTCTTCCTGCAGCTGGAGCAACAACACAGAGGAGACAAGATGCCACATTTTGCAGGCTCACCGTGATTCACGGCTTTTCCTTTCCCAAACTCAAAGACGAACGCCAGCGCCGAGAAGACCTCAGAGTCCTTCCATGCAGATGGATGCGTGGGACCATTTGAATCGTGCCCCTCCGCAAAAGCCCTGGGCTAAGGCTGCGAGTAATGGTGTGCAGTGACACGCAGGGATCATTTGTAGGAGGGCAGCAAAGGGCTGCCGTGCAGCTCTGCGGGAGATGCTACGGTTGCCTTTGACACAGAGGGAATCCACCCTCAAAGGAAGAGCAAGCCCAGCCCTGATGCTCCATATTCAACTGCATTTCTTTGTTGTTACTCCCTTAATTGCCACTCTGAAATGCTGACAACATTACCTAAAAGTTAAGGACTGCTGGCATTTTCCAGAACACAAAGAAAATCACAGGGAAGTAAATCTGCTTAAAGAGAAGCATCTATAATTTTAAACAGCAGCACAGAGTAACCATGTTGAAAAGTGATGTATGATTACTGTCACAACTGGTTTGATTGATTATTGATTGCAATCATCTCCTCACTTCCACGATGAAATTGCCTACAACTCCTTCATGCAGCCCCTGATAAGACCGTGAGCCTCCCGCTCCGGTGCGGTGGGCGCACGATGCACCGGATAAATGCCTCTGCAGACAGAGATACCCCCCCCGCAAGGCACTCGTGGGGCTTTGCTGGGTCCATGGTGATGCTGCGGGCTCAGGTGGGCACAGGAGGGGAAAAAACCCTTCTTGGAGCCCCGATTTAAGGCAGCAGGACCATCCCTGGGGCTCACGCCCCACGGCACCCACAGGCACTGCTCCTGGGGTCCCTTCCAGGATGAAATCCCACGGGAGACCACGCAAAGACCCACCAAGAGTCGCCCAGCCTGACCACCCCCATACACATGGGGCTGAGCTCTCTGGGAGAGCTGGGGAAAGCCAGCACCCACCGTCCACCCAGGACCCTCACCACCCCACTTTGGGGACCGCAAGGATTTAACCTGCAAGGAAACGCCAGCAAGCCCACCACCTTTGGGATTTTACACCTTTCCACATGGGGAACGCTTATTCAGGGATGAAAGTAGAGAAATTCTGGTCTTTTCGACTTCATGACTGGGACAGCTGCCTTCCTATCGAGTCAGCTGTTCACTCACTGAAATATCAAGTGATACGGAGTCAGTATTTTGTCATGCCGTGATAACGCACGGAAATAACCACTAATTAATGTGGCATAACAAGGAGAAAGATAAAAACCTTTCTCCCTGAAGTGTCGAACGATCACTGAGTGTTCTTCCCTCTTTTTCTTCTATTCTGCGTTAATAATTTAAACGGAAAACTTCTTCCCATACCAATCGCTGCTGCAAGCCAGCAGAGCAACCCTAATCACTGTTTAAGCACCTAATGCAAGACATTTTAGCAGGCATTAGGAAACAGAACAGGGCAAACAGATCTGATACTTCCCCTCTAATACCCCAACACCTTCCCTTCAAACATTTTTATTGTAGGAAATTTCTTAAGTCCTGGTGATTTTTTTCCAATGCTTAGAATAAAGGGACATTTTCAGCAGCATTTTCTTGTTCGCTGGAAATAATTTGTCCTTCTATTATGTGGCAAACAAATCATTTTCTTCCATTCTGACTGCAGCCTGAATTAACATAGTTCTTTGACTTAATTCCAACTTTTCAGAAGTAACCCGGTGATAAACAAAACATCTTTATTTGTCTGTCACCCTTATCAGATGATGACAAGCACAGTTCTGAGGATCTGCATTAGTTGACAGCTGCTGAAGAGCCTACAAAGCAAGCACAAAGCACTGTATTTTACAGTAACTTCAAACTATGTGCGTAACACCAGGAGCATTATAAATAACACAGAATCCAAGCTCATACTGGTCTCACTGCAAACTTTTGCACTAACAAAGCAAAAGGAAAACTTCATATCGCTTCTTGTTGGCTATTCATCATGTCTCACCTAAGTTTTCCGGTGAGTTTAGGCTCTGTTGAATGTATCACAGGGAGGACCACAGGCTTTGTCAAAGCCTTTGATGCTCAGAGAGATGAAGACAACTACGATGTGCTCCATTGGTTTAAGATACAGCCTTCAGACCACCAAGGAGGTGACACTGTCACGTGTGGTTAAACAGTATGCATTCAGGAGGGCTGTATAATTTCCTATATTGGTAAGGAAAGGTGGCATCAGTACAGCCAGTCGCTTTTTTTATATAGTTATAAATACATACACATATATAGCCAGAGAGATGCAAATGCACATTTAGGTAATATATATACAGTACGTATACAGTATATAGTTTAATTTCATTCTCAAAATCAAAATGATTTCTCTTAAATCTTTTCCCTGTTACTGCCCAGACGTGCTATGGGAGGTGCAGTCTCAGTGCCCCTTCAGCCATGTGTTCAGTGCACAGTAGTACATTTAATTAGTTACACACATAAGAATTAATGCACACATTTAACAACTACTGAACTCCAGGTTTTCCTACCACATTTATTTTCATTCACATTGCTAACAAACGCTGCGATAAACAATGGAATAATACCCCATCGATTAAGTATAATTAAGCTTAATAATTGCTTAAACTTGTCATCCATAAATCATGACCAGTAAACCATTATGAACCAATTAATCATTAGTGGCATCATTAAGTATGTTTATTTATAGAAAACCTAATCATGTGGTAGAAAAGATTAATAAGTACAAGCTGGCAAAGGGAGGGATGGGGGAGAGGTGTTGTACAAGAGCAGGGAAGCCTTGAACAAGATCACGTCAGACAAATAACCATAACACTTCTATTGCAACCATTAGATATTTAATCTATGAGACAGAAACAGGTGTGAGAATCCAATCAAGGTGTTGAGGAAAAATTGCAGCTACTAAAGACTTTGCACCAAACAAATAAAACCCTTAAATTTAAATTCGAGACTGTGATGTATTAATTTGTATTGCAGCAAGTGTCTATAAAGCCCAGAGAAATGGTCCAATAATTCACTGTGCTAAAGACTGCAACAGCACTAAACAAAAGGACGGTGTGTTTTCCCCAAAAGCACAAGGTCACAGTTTAAAGTCAATAATCTACATTTCCAAAGAAACTATGGAAATTAGGCTCTAAAATACCACTGAAAGAAGAGGGAACAGGAAGAGGTGCCTAAGTTGCTCTTTGGTTCTTCGGAAAATCCTAGCATGGATTTTTCCACCTTAAATGCCTGCTTATGTTTTACCGTTTGGGGGTTGTTGTTGGTTTTTGGTTTTTTTTGTAAGGTCACCATTTCTTCCTCTAGCCCCTAAACTTGTTTCTGCCTATGGATATTTATTTGAATGTCCTAAGGGGTTTAGAGCATGAGAGTCTAAGTGGAGACAGATTAGGGAGCCAAAGAAATGTATGAATGTTAATGTAATTGACTTTTTTTTAATAGACTTTTGAGTTTAAAAAATTAAACTCCTGTTCAGGAACTGGGCTCTATGAACAAAACAATCTATCCATTGATCCAGCAGTTCACGAGGCTACTCATCATCAAATTAAAACAGCTAGGGAATAGACTGCAATAACGTATACCTGATACTGGTGTTTATTTCAGTGTACCTCTGGTCTCCTATCTGAGTATTTCTTACCATATTTAGGGCATGCCATGTTATTATCTAAAGATGTTTCACTACAGCGGTAGCCCCTTATTTGATTAACGAGAAATTTCTCCATCATATATAGTCTACACATTTTAAAATAACTATGTTCAGCCTTGAGCCCTGCACCTAGCACGTCTCAGGCCAGTGAAACTTCATCATGAGAAAAAATTGCAAAAGCAGACTTTTAAAAAAAAAAACAAAACACTGTTTTCTAAGCTTTCTAGTTCTTCTCCCATTAGAAGGACACAAATGCTTGCCTTTAATTTCTATTTTCTACCACCCTGTTATTTCCAAATGCATCTTTCTATTTGCAGGAGAGTAAACAATGGTATACTTTCAAAAAGACCAACATTTCCAGTCCTCCTGACCCATCAGCCTGGTCCATGTTTTGCCATTAGCTTCCAGCATACTGAATTTGTCATCTTGAAAAAAAGCAATTCTGTATACTCTTCCTAAAATTGCAGAAAACTGCAATTAGCCCTGTGGCAAAGGGCAGAGAAAACCAGTATAGAGCAAGGCATAAGTGATGCTGCATCCAGGTGTGCAGTGCCCGGCGCTGCCATGAAGCACCAAAACTCTCCTAGGCATATTACTTTCCTTAGCTAAACAAAAACTACCAACATTATGAAGTTAAATAGGTCAAACTGTCAGTTGATAGCTGGTTTATACCTGGCGTACCTGGTCAGATACCAGGCATCTGACACATTAAAGCCATGGTTCACACCGTGAACCCACACACGCACCCACGACTCTCTTCATTACTCATTACTTTGGCCTAAAAACCCCGCAGCAATCAAAGAAAAAATGCATTATCTCTTCTTCAGTGGTAGTCATCATAGAATCCT
>NW_010973302.1:2747733-2852028 GCF_000737465.1 Haliaeetus leucocephalus | reverse complement strand
CCTCTGGACTCGCTCCAACAGGTCCGTGTCCCTCTGATGCTGAGGACCCCAGAGCTGGACGCAGTACTGCAGGTGGGGTCCCAATTTCCTTGATATTATCAATAAATAAACTTTAGAAATAGAAATGTTAGTCACTGATCCAATGCCTAAAAGCTGTCAGCATTGTATAAATTAGCATGAACATATGTTAATGCATAATTCACCATTTGCAACAGGGCTTTGTTGAAAAATTGATGAAAATTCATGAAAGAACCTTTCCAGATTAAGTTGCACAATAAACATGTAGCCAGCGGCATTCATAATGTAAAGGTAATAGTTTAGATTTACCCTCTGAACATTTTGTATATTCAGAGACTGTACATTAAAATTTTAACTATCATCAAACCCAAACATTGAATTACAATGCAGCAGTGTGTATGTACAAGTAAGTGGGTGTTTGCGTGCGCACTGCAGGTATACATTTCCACCTCTTTGCAAAATACTGCTGCTTCTTCCAGACATTTTCTATCTTTGCCATACAATAATGTTCTTCAGAAATGTACAGTTTTTGCAAAAGAGAAAATTTTCAGTATTCCACTAAACATGATATGTAAATAGAAATGGTAAAAGATGTTATATCTAGCCCTATTTACTGAATATTGATAACCGTATTACATTTTACAAGAGAGAGAAGTAGCTTGCTGCCCCAGCCCATCCAAAACCATACTGAGTTCAAATTATGCCACAAGCAATAGTATTGTGTCCAGGCGATGTTAGAAACCCTGAATACATTATCAGAATCTATATTCTCTTTGAAATAAATTCAGTGCTTGTACTGAAAGTTTTGTGTTGATTTGAAATGACCTAATTAATAAAATTAAGAAGAAATATTTGGATCTTTTCCAAAAAGGTTATATAATATTTCTACTCTGAACACCTTGTTCATCTTGAAGAGCCTCTATTTCCATTGCCAGAGTTATGTCCACTTGGAAAAAAACAATTTTCTTGCAAATTCAATGACAGGACACATATTTCGCCACATGGGATATGGAGAAGGCTGAGGTACTCAATGACTTTTTTGCCTCAGTCTTCACCAGCAAACGCTCCAGCTGCGCCACCCAAGTCGTAGAAGGCAAAGGCAGGGACTGAGAGAACAAAGAACTGCCCACGGTAGGAAAAGATCAGGTTCGAGACCATCTAAGGAACCTGAAGGTGCACAAGTCCACCTAAAGGGAGCCTACAAGAAAGCCAGAGGGGGACTTTTTACAAAGGCATGTAGTGATTGGACAAGGAGTAATGGTTTTAAACTGAAAGAGGGTGGATTTAGATCAGATGTAAGGAAGAAATTCTTCACTGTGAGGGCGGTGAGGCACTGGCACAGGTTTCCCAGAGAGGCTGTGGCTGCCCCATCCCTGGCAGTGTTCAAGGCCAGGCTGGATGGGGCTTGGAGCAACCTGGTCTGGTGGAAGGTGTCCCTGCCCATGGCAGGGGGGTGGAACTAGGTGATTTTTAAGGTGCCTTCCAACCCAGAACATTCCAGGATTCTGTGATTCAACCAAATCCTTGCAAAACTAGGTGCCCGAAATAACCGTCTTTAGTCACAGGTGGTTTTGAAGCCCCTTTACAATTTCTTTGCAGAAAGTTGTAAATGGAATTCATATTTTTAAAGATACATATTTCTGCCAATTCATACAGTTAAAAAATGAAAGATTATTCATACTAATGGCACAGTCGTGCTCCAGAGGCCAAATGCCTACAGAGACATTATGTCTACCTGGAAGAGCTTCAAATCTAAGAGAACAATACAGGATAGGAGGGGAAGGCAGTCATTCAAACCACAGTTACCATTTGTAAGTGTGCAGTGAATTTACAAAAGCAGAGTTATCTTTTTTCTTTTTTTTTTTTTTGTCTAAAAGCATGTTAGAAAGGGGAAAAAACAAATTCTTAGAGTGATAAAAAAATGAGGTGGGGCTTTCTTTAATTTTCCCACTAATTACAACCTTCAAGAGGAAAATGTACAGAAAATACATGATGTGTCTTGACTTTATGCTGAAATTCAGCTGCAACAATTGCAAGCCAGTATATTACAACTGTTAAACAGTGCCCACATCTTCCCATCCTTGAAGCTGTTATCTTTGATAGGCTGAAGCCGCACGATACCAGAGGTGATGGCATTACCACTGAGACCCATTTAGACAGAAAAAAACATGTATTTTCTTTCTCTGTCTCTCTCCGATGGCTTCTCTCCATCACGGTTCACTAGAAGTTCTTCATCCCCAAATCATGTCTCCCTCAGCTGCCAGGCAGCCCCCAGCCAGCATGGCAATTAGCCAGATGTCAGCAGTTCTATTATCTCCATTCCTCACTTCTACATTATTTAGGCACTGCACGATAAGAGAGAATTACAGCAGAGGATCCCACCAGGACTCCACTTTAGAAACCTGCATGGTGCCTGAAGGAGGGCCAGAAGAAAGACCAAAATGATGCAAAAGTAGCTAAACACTGTCTCCTTTCCTGTTGGCACCCGAGTGCTTCTTCTTTAACTTCTCCTTGGGAACAAGAGCAGGTTGGGGAGATTATAAAAGCATAGCGAAGAGTTATTTTTCCTTGTCACAGTTCTCTGCAGCTCTGCATACAGCTCTCCGCTTTTTTCCTGCGATACTGGCATAGGAGATTACCATCTGATAATGGGAGGGCGACAGGCTGCACAGAGGCATGGAGTCATACATCAAATGGAAAACGCACTAAGTAATTTTGGTTTTTCTTTTTTTGGTTTTGGGAGGTTTTTTTGCATAAAACAAAATATCATACACAGATTTTGAGTTTAAAAACCAAAGGGTTACAATTTTCCATTTCTGGTAGTTTGTTTTATAAAAATTCTGCCTTACCCATCCGGGGGAGGGAGCAAAATCCCATACTAAAGACAAAGGAAAACTTTCCAGTTTTGCCTACAAAATATGCCTGGCGAGGATCTTCTTTTGCATATAAAAAAGCATTTAAGCACGGGGGCATACTAGTTAGTATTTCTGGGTCATCATTTGGGTCATCAATTGATCAGTACTTCAGATGTCCAGACAGGCAATTAATCAGCAGCTTGAGCAAAAGATAGACTGTGGATGGAAAGTAAATATGACAGTGACACTCTGTAAATACTTAGACTATGATTAATACCTGAAAAGTGACTCTCTAAAAGTGCCTTCCTTCTCATTTTCTTTCTCGTATGGAGCCTTTTACAGAGACAAAGATTCTTCTTTCTTGCCACTGACATCTTAGACGCCACCAACGGCTTAAAATAAAGATGCTTCATTTCCCCTCTTGCCTCATTCCATCTCGCATGTCCCACTGGAGGGCCCAAAGTGCTTTATCAACATTAATGAACTGAACCTCAGGACGGTCCCATGAGAAAAGCAGCTTTTATTATTATTAATCCTCTTGGGCAGATAGGGGAACCGAGGAAGAGAGAAAATAAGTGGTTCATTCCCACTGCAGCCAAGCAGAACTATGTCCTGGCGCTGCGGGGAGGGGGGGACAGGGACACGGCCAGGGAGGTCCTGGGTGTGTTTAATGCTTTTCCAGGTCTTCATTTTAAGCTGAGTCCAAGGCAGCCCAAGCACCTCAGAGGAGCCTGAAAACAGTATTTTGCTAGTGATAGGACGTAAAACTCTGCGTGCTCTGTTGGAAGCCTCCTATCAGATGTCCTTCTCAACTCTGTCATGACAACTGTTTTAAGAAGTTTTAAGATCTCCATGAGACACTGGCATTTCAGAGATTTAAATCCAGAGCCCGGTTATCCCCTTAGAGGTCTCAAACGCAGCCTGGGCAGAGCGATGTCTCCACTGAGCCCCCAGCATGGGTAACCTCTGCTCATGGCGCAGCATGTGCATCGCACCACCTTGCCTGCGGAAAACCCCAGCGACACCAAGTCTTTCGTGGTGGGCTGCGGTGGAGACTCTCAGAAAAGGAATATAGCCATTGCGTGGGAGAGGGGCTAGAAATGAAAGAGAAGGTAAAGAAGGAAGGATCTTGCTGCAACTGGAGGGGGGAAATCAGTCCTGGAGTGATGGGAATTGTCTAAAGGATGGTGCGTTTAACTCGTCCAGGCTCACAGCCTAGCTAGAATTTGGGCTGGAGCAAACATCTGTACAGAGCTCAGCAAATAAACCCCCACCACAGAGACCTCTGCACTGCGAGAGCTGCCCCAGCCCACATCTGTCCCGGAGGGGCCCAAGGGCAAGAAGCTGTTGCCCCCCAAGGAATCACACTTCTGAACTCCTCTTCAGCCCCAGGATTGCAGAGGGGAGCCCTGCAGATCTGTGCAAGGATGTGATTTTCTTTTTGCCCATATTTCCGTGTTACAGTATTCAATTTTTAGCCTCTCTTGTCGCTCATAATGCCAAAATAATGCTTATCGATAACATAAGAAAGAAAACACTGGGGAAATAAATGCAGCATCTCCTATGTTGCCTTGCTGTATTGTGTCCCTAACTTCATCTGGCGTTTACTGTATTAATTGTTCCAGTAACGCACAGACCAGCCACACATTCTGCATTCCAGCCTGCCACCCGCTCTCCTGACAGCACCTTATTTGCAAACACTCAACTAACGTGCTTCGCTGTGTTTTGAAAATTCAAAAAAGTGACGGGGAAATAACATCCCATTTCCCGTCTTCTTGCTTACCAGATTTTGACACATTTGATGCGAGTAATTAGTTAAACCTGATTGGTTTGCATTAAAAAGGAAGACAGCTGAACTGCAATCAAAGACATTATTAAACAAGTCGGGTGTTTCTCAACGTACCTGAGCTATGGACATCTTTAATTTTTATTTGCTATGACAAGCAGGCAGCACAGTGCAGGGGTTGGAAAGGGACAGGCACGGGGACTGCAAGACAGCCCTGAGCTCGTTATAATCTCTGTCATGGGCAAATGCTAAAGTCTTGACAGAATTTCTACATCTCTTGATTGCATCACCTTACATTATGCTGATGGAGAAGCGTGAGATTGTAGAGTTACAGACCACTGAATAAAAGCAAACCAATCCTCTAGTCCAGGGCATTTAGCCATTAGATTTATCATTCTCAGTTAAACAAAAAATGTTTCAGATACATACGACGTAGGTATATCCATTCATGACCGCTCTTAAAAACTCGAGTGACGCTCACAGAGTGTGACAACCAAAAACCATCCTGTTGACCACGTTCACCCACCAGCAAATTCATTTCCCATGCTGCAGCTGCAGAGCCAGCTGCCAGCGGAAAGCTGAAAATAATGGGACATTTTACAAAATGCCCTGAGGATCCCTGAACTTTTGCTCAGCAGGACAGGTCTTGCTCAGATCTGCGGAGGCACCAAATGGAGGAGCCACGGCTGAGCCTGCCCTGCCAGCAGCCAGCCCCGGGGGGCACGTTTTTAACACTCCCAGATGGAAAAGCTCTCCGCTATCTGAAATCCAGCTGCCAGTGCAGCTCCACAGTACATCTGGCTACCTACCCTCAATCAATATGAACCATTATGAGACCGGACTTTAAATGCAATTATCTAAAATATCAACGATTCACATACAACAACTGTCACTTCAGATTACCTACACATTTTATCGTCGGTGATCGTTCTTGAATATTTCATTGAAATGCAGGGGGTACGGTAGGGACACAAAGTTACAGCGATGGCTAGAGAGCGAGCAAGAAGAGATGACAAATTAGCACAGCCATTAATTGTGGCAGCATCAACAAGCTGCACCAAGGTTTCTTCCCAATGACACATTTTTAAAGTGTAAAGATCACTGTGGTCTAATTTGCTGATTCCCTCATGAAAATACTTGCTGAAAAGCATCTATCACCGAGACAAACACAATTAATCCTGGTCTGTGCAGCCACTCAAGTGGCTGACAAAATTATTGTTAAATAGAGATTGCCCCGAGCACTGGAGGTGGTGTGGGGAGAAACACGGACGCGGGGGCAGAAAGCACCTCAGCAGGGTATTGGGGAGAAGCAGCAGACCTGAAGCATCCCCGACTAATGCTTGCCTCTCGGGTCCTTAAGAGCCTCCAAAGAAAACTTTTCCATAATTTTATTTTGATATTTGGAAAGCTTTTTCCTAACATCCAACTTAAATCTTTGCTGGTTATTAAGCTGGCCTTACAGCAATGTCTCCAGTAGATACAGAAAATAACCGATAACATCCTCAGTACAACAAAATTTTCTTTATTGTAAGATCTTGTGCTTCAACCTTCTCTTTCTAGCTCAACCATCCCAGAGTTTAAACCTTCCCTTAAAGGTCACCATTTCCCCAACCTCTAAAGAGTCCCTGGAGTGCCGCAGATTGTCTGCAGAGTTTTAAAGTGCAGTGCCCCAAACCGAGCCCTGTTTTCCAGCTGCGGCCTCATCAGTGCCGAGCGGAAAGGAATAACTCCCTCCATACGCCGCTACACATGACACTTCAGTTAACGCAGCAATATTTGCCTTCTTCACAACAGCATCATGCTTTTGGTTATGGGATCCACCATCTCTCCCAGATCCTCTTTCAGCAACAGTGCTGTCAAGCCCAAACCCTCCTCGGCACGTACCCGTGGTCTTGGTGGTCTCTTGCCTACATCTTCTTCCCCTTATTTCGCTTTATCTTGTCAGTTTGGTACCATTTCTCCAAGCTATCATTCCAGTATCAAGTCTGGCTCCTTCCTTTCCAGCTTCTTCCCAGGCTGGTGACACCTGCAGATTTGCTACCGGTACTTTCCATTTTACTTTCCTAGTCATTTAGAAAATGAGAGCTGGGTTTTATTCCCAGCTTCGTCGCTAACAAAGCCTTTGGGCAAATTGCTTACGCTATTTCCCTGCTCAGTGGGGGGAAAGAAAAGCTCAGGAATGTGGCAAACATCGAGACCCTGCGGTACCAAGCCACCGGGCGAGCTCCCAACCTGGGAGGAACTCAGCGGAGAACCCCAAGTCCTCTCCTTGCAGCGTCTCACACCTGCCCCCTCATTTCTGTGGGCTTTATACTCCACTGATTGAGCTGCAGCAACTCATTTATTCTGATATAAATTACAAGCCCTAGTATGTTTTATACATTGGCATAAATCCTTAAAGCATTAGACAGCACAGAAAGACTAGCTATGTATACTTCATATTCTACACGGTATTTCTGTCAAGGCTTTATTTAGGGCAATTCTTTTAATAATAGTATTATTCTTCCACCAGAAAGTTCTTATTTGTCATAAGAATGAAGTTTCCTAAGATCAGCTGAAAACCTAATGAGCACACACTGTGACATTAATTGGGATGCTATTACCTGTTTTGCTATAAACACTGCTAATATAATAATACACCTCCAAATCTTTCACTTGCAGAGAACATTATTCACATTAATCATTTAATAATTATTGCACAGACATTAGGATCTTCTCATGGGATCTAATCTCGAAGCTTTTATTCAGACTGTACATATTCAGTGGAGATTTTTCAGTACAATAGGTGAAAATGCCTTTAGTGAACTCAAACCACACCATAGGAAGGGATTGGTATAGGTGTCATGCGGAAAGAAACAGAAAATTGAGAAACATTAAGCTGAAGCATTATAAACTGCACACTGTGCTTTCAAAATCAATGTTATTTATCCAATCTTAATTCCATAAAATAAAAGCAGACAAGTTATTAACATGGCAAGATTATGACTATTGGCTTAGTGCTCATCCCTTGGGAGTTTTGGACTGCAAGAACAGAAAAAAAACCAGACAGGGTTCTACAAGCTCATGAATATGTATCATTTTTGCAGAAACTCCAAGCTGTAGATGTGAACATGGTCCCTGGGGGCGGGGGGGGGACGGGGGGGGGGACGGACACCTATGCCTCAGCCCACCCTACCTGCCAGCAAAATTTGCAGGTTTTTGTAAATGGCCTCTTTAACAGACTGGCATATGCATTAGCAAGTCATCTAAAGTATCACAGATGTTTCACAGCTTCTTTCCTTTTGTTGATTTTTTTTTTTTCCCCTTCTTCAAAATGAGGAACAGTTGGACATCATTTCTGATGCTCAGGCCAATTTGCAGAACACAATACAGCTCTTCAGATCCTTAAAACAATAGCTCTCAGGTCCATGCCCCTCTCTCCCCTCCCCTTACATGTCACTATATTATAAAGATCCCGTTTTACAGCATAGGCAGCTTCAACATCCCAGGAGCAGGGAACCCACCCGGGGCAAAGAGGAAGTTCGGGCCTGAACCCAAGCCCCCCGATTCACAGGACGGTGCCCAAAGCGCTGAGAATCACAGGGGCAGCATCTCCCGGAGGCTCAGGCTATCCCAAAGACCCCGAGGAATTTAACTGCCATAGGGATACACAACCACCCAAGGAAAAGCCCATCTTAAGGCTTCTTGCAAATGTCACCTTTTCGGTTCACGGTGAAACTTGTCCCCATTCCCAGCGGTAGCAATGCTTCCATCGCCTTCGCTGTGGCACGGTGTTGCCTGGGACTAGGCAGTGCAAAGGCGCCGAGGGTCGGGGACAGCTTGGGTCAACCACCACGGGCTAAAACCACCAATTATCATGCTGACAAAGAAGGAACAAGGAGAAACTCCGACAGCAGCAGAATAGCCCATAATTGCCTACAATTACCTACATGTGCACATATGGTATGTTTAAGCCTGATGCAGCCCACTCAAAAGCAGCCCCGGTGCTCATGCAAGTTAGCGAATCTCTTTCCTCCAGGTCAGTGAGCAAAACAGAAATGACTAATACAGGATTGCGAAAACCAAATGTCGTATCTTGAGTGTATAATGTAGCTTCACTAATGGAATAGGGCTGGAGAGGAACAGCTCTGTGCTTTCTGTAATGTCTCAAATGTATTTGCTCAGGAACACCTCATTACTATTTTTTGGCATCTTTGCGTTCGAGCTGTGCGGCGGGGCTCCCAAGCAGAACGGGACGGGGCAGCTCAGTGGAGGGCGAGCTCGGGAACCGTGCTGCGGGTCTACCAGCAATTCACACGCACCCAAAACCCCCCAGATCCCTTCCGCAGCAAAGTATCATAGATCAGCCCTAGGTTTATGCAACTGAGTAATCCCTTACTCAGAAGCCCCTGCCCAGCCCCTACATCAAACAAATTCCCTCTGCGCTATGTCTGACAAAATAATGATCTTCCTGGGATACCTTTTCCCAATCACTGCCGCTGCATACATCCTATGCCCCCCAGCTATTTTTTCTCTCTTTATGGCTGGAAGAAGAAACAGTTGACAGATCTACCGTTGGCATGTTGAGAAATTCGCTAGTCTATCTGTAACGGCAGGCATCAGAGGAAACCGGGAGACGCTGGCAAAGTGTCAGAGAGGGATATCGTGAGTATGTGCAAGTGGAAACAGCATTCAAATCCAGATAGATTGATGCAGTCACTGTTGCATAGAGAACAGACTGGGATCTTGCAACTCTAATTTAATTTAGTATCCTTCAAAACCTAGAAGTTGCCAACTTGTCAGCCAAGCAAGTATTTGACAGCGGTTCCTAGCTATAAAGCAGTACATACTCTCCTGGACCTAGATGAATCAGCCCTGGAGAAATTCAGCTGCAAAGAGCAGATAAAGGTGGAAGAATTCCCACCTGTCTCAGGCGCTTTCATACCTGGATCATCTCTAGCCACCAGATACTGATTCCAGGAGCTGGGAATCCTCTCTCCCCGCTTAGAAATGATAATGTGGGCAAGGATTTACATAAACGACAGATTCTCAATAATAAAGAGCTGCGCTCCTGAAGAAAGGCTCCACACGACAGGCACGTTACCTGTCGGCAGCAAAAGGAAATGTGAATTAAGCACGAAGCTCACTAAAGCCTGGTAACCAACAAAGAGCAGACCACAGAAATGAATCTTCTTCTACTCATTTCAAGGGAAATGACAATAACATAATTATTCACTTAATTATCTGACACCTAGTGACAAAATGAATCCTCGGTGTGAAACTGTGAAGGCCAAAGGTCTTACTGCAGGGATGAACTTGGCTGCTGGAGACACCTCAGATGTCTGCCATTAAAGCAGGGAGGATGAAACAGCAAGGGTGTATGTATCCGTGAGGAAGATGGAGAAAGAAAGATATTTTCAGGTGCTCAGAAATCTCCCCAAGGGCTGGTTAATAGGAACACAGAAATCAGAATAGGTAGGAATTTATGCCTCCGGGGCCCCAACATACCTCCCCAGAAGTATATGATGTACCGAGCCGTGCTGTGCATATAAAACTTTAGGCAATATCATGTCAGTGCAGCCAGGCAGCAGTAAGGCCCCTGCAAGAGTGCTGCAAAAATATTACACCATTACACGTAGCAGGCAGTATTTTCTGTCCTCCTCTCTGCATAATGAGCTTGGATTAAATAATCTTCTTTATCTGTGGAGAAATTATCACTGGGCTGAGCTTTCCAAATAGTTTACGTTTGTCATAAACGTTTGAGCTAGGTTAATTTGAGGATGACCTTGGCCTCATCATCCCTTCCAGTGGCGCAAAGGCTCTGGCAGCTGCCCAGGACACCGGGTACCTCCAGTTCAGCTCTCCAGGGCCAGGGGGTGTTCATACCTACATCATCCACAAATGCATCCCACCTGTCACAAGGATGGGGATCTCTTTGGTCTTTCCTACAGGCACTATTAGCTTTACATAAAATACACTACGTTTTGCGAGAGAAAAGAACCATGAGGTCTAACAAAGAGGCAAGAGGGAGGGTTGTCACCTGCCCGTACTCCACTGAGAGCTCAAGGGGTTTAGACAAGAAGGACCCACCATCTGCACACAGATGAATGAAGTCCCAGCTTGGAAATATACCTTAATATGATAACCCATATACATTGTGATTATGTTTTGGTTTGTTTCTATTTAGTAGCCACCGCTGGACAGAGATCCTACACTAGGGGAACAGTGCGCAAATACGGTCTTTCAAATGGAGCTGTGAATGCTTTTCCTTTGGTTTCCAAGGGCAATAACACACTCCCACAAGAGCACTGAGCATTTAACGATCTTAAGCGCTGACAACACTTCTGAGAAGAGGCTCTGGCAAGCAGAGGTTAAATCACTTGCCCATGGCCACAATGCAAGTCAGCTTCAGAGTCGGCAAAGTGGGACGAGTCCCGACTCCAGCGCTACCCTCCTCCTCTAGTGCCTGGGCTCTCACGGCACGCTGGAGAAACCCTGAAACAAGTGCCACCGCAAGTGCCTGCTAATTCTCTGGAGGAGTCTTCAGCTTCACTTGAACTGTTACTGGCAATTTAACGGTATCAAACAAATTCAACTTTTTCCCATCCGAGCGGCTGACTTTCCCTCCCTTCATCCCATTCAAAAGCCAATACTTCATTACTACAATTCAGGTCAAAACCAGTCTTCATAATCCAGAGTAAATGGAGTAGCTTATTTTAGGATGACCATATAAAAGCTGGGAAGTATTTCTGGTAGTCCAGAAACAACCATCTCCAGGTCTGATGTCAACCAGAGGCACAGACCACACACTGCAGCACCCAGTATTTGGAGCAGGAGGCAGGAAAGCCCCTCTCCAAACTGGAGAGATGAGCAGAAAACTTCACTGCAACTGAAGGACACCCTAAACCCTGCCTTGGGAGTTGGGGTGACTGCAAATGGAAGGGGCTGGATCCAGATGCAGACAGAAAGCAGGTCCAGCTCATACAAAGGAAGAAATCCTCTCCAGGACTGGGAGAGACCCCGCAGCCCATACTTTTCGCTGTTTGTCACCCAAAGCTAGTGGCGCCTTCCACTGCTTACAGCACCCACAGCCCCCCAGGAGATGTGGCTCCAACTCTCCCACTGTCTGGCACACAAAATACAGTCCCAAATGCTCAAAACTCCTTCTTTCGAGTGCTGCTCAATGGGATTCCTGCAAATTGGTTTCCAATAGAGTTATGGTTGTTTCTTCTGACAGTCTTTTATATTTTAGATTTGTCTAGCATGACACTCAAAGAAGAGACCTCAGAAAATGCTGGTCTGCGCAACCCCATCGTTCAGTTGTCGCTTGCTCAGGCATAAAACTGTAGCAATTCCATCTGGGAGTGCAATTACATTCTGTCCCTGAGCTTATACACTACTTCAAGAGTCTGAAGGTCCTTGAGTTTCATAGTATGAAGAATATTTAAATGATGTTTTCCCTGGCAAAAATCCATTATTGTATCACGCATGACATCTGTAAAACCATTTTCTTTTATTTTACTTTACATTAGGCCTTAAGGGCCAGCGCCTCCTTCACAAAATGATAAATCCTATAAATTAAATAGGAAGAAGCAAATTTCTATGTAACAAATCACATCCTAATTTGCTAATCCATTACTACCTAGTCAGAGAGTCTCTGTTCTGAGTCTTCATTTGTAATTCATGAATATTTCACAGGCACCCATGCATTACCGGAGGAACGCTGCACGGCATTGTTTGCAGACGTTTTACAGCCATCGACCGTGCATGTAGGATGGAGGAAATAAAAGGTGTGTTGTCATTCTGCAGAGCTGGTGAAAGGAAACCAGAACACTTGCTCTCTGTCACCTGCAATGATACTCCTCAGTATGGAGAGACAGGAAAACTAATGACAATTATGTTAATATTATACTGTCACTATATATGGGGCACACATTACAGGTGGAAAATCTCCTACCGAAGCATAGCAGTAATCATTGGTAAAGTGAGCAGGTGTTTGTAGGGATCTCCCATCAACAAAACCATTCCCTTGTCAAAGAACTAGCATTCCCTGTAATACATTCCCCAGTTCTTGGCTTAGCCCACTTTTCAATATCACAAGCAACAAGGCCACCTACCACTTTCCCAGGCACGCTGATGCAAAAGCATCACGTGAAACGTCTGGCCACCAGCCTGCAGCATTACTGCAATGCTTTTCACTTTTAGTGAAAAATACAATATAGGAATTTAATATCAACTGTGCAGGTCTGGTAAAACCCATCCTGTGCAGCAGTCTGCCTCCAACAGCGGATGGTGCTTGACAGTTCAGAAGAAACAAGGGGAAAGAAGCCCCATGGCAAGCAAATTACAGCATAACCTGCAGATGAGAGTCCCAGGGAGACTGGCAGAGCATTCACGTACATCACTACCCCCACAGGGCAAAATGCTTCTTCGCCATAAGGATCCCCAAGTTACATCCACAGCAACCGGCGCTGGGCTAAGCTGGTCCTCGCCTAGAAATTCTGGGCTCCTCCTGGAAGCTCCATGCACCTTTTGGCTTGCTGCGCCCTTCAAGATTGTCTCACTGCTCTTTTTGCTGTGGGAAACCAACGTGAGCAGCCCTGTACTTGGGAATGACCCTGCAATACCGAGCCAGATTGCATCGGGGCAACTGAGAAAACACCATGCAGACGCTGAACAGATTTTGTATTCCCAGGCAGTTGCCACCAAACACAAGTCAGGACAGGGATGCAAGTGCTGTCTCTGAAAATACTTCAGGAACAAGGCAGACCAAACAACACAACTCTTCTCAGAGTCCAACCTGCTCTGTTTTGCAAGAGTGGCTTATTCTGGCTGCAGCTACATCCCGAATCCTGGACATGCTCGTTGCCTCCCCAGCATCTCTGTATCCTCACCCCACCAGCTCTTGTCTCTCCTGACATGTATCAGGAATTCTGGCACTTTGAATAACATCATCCTAAAGTGTACTGCTTTTATTTATTTATTTAAAAGCTGTCTAAAATGGTTGGCTTTGATCAGGATTTCAAAAATACACTGAGCACCTGATGATACCTATTACCACGGCTGAGGCCAGTCTGTATTCCTCTTGAAGTCTGTGGGCCCTTTATTATTGTCTTCAGAGGCAACAGAGAGCATAATTATGTCCACGCCAGCTCTTGGCACCAGCTTCTGTCCTCCAGCTCCTCTCTGCTACTCCCTCTTTGATATATCTAAATGTCCAAACAATTGCAGACCGGGTTTGGAGAGGAGACATTTTCATCATGAAGCTGACATGCACGACCTTAAGGAAAGTCTTTATAGTGAACCAATTGTAAGTAAATATTGGAATTTAAACTGATGAGAAACAGATTGGGTGTTGTCTGTCAGGGCCCCAAAGGCCACATAATAAATGGCTAGGTAACAACAGCCCCAGCTCATTGAAATGCAGACGTTATTCGCCAAAATTTCATATGCACGGCTTACTCTCCACTGCCTCCTTAACAGATGTCAATGAATCAGATATATACGTTCAGTGAAATGAAGTGCAAATACCACGGCAAAAATCAGGGGGAGGTGGGCAGGGAGGCTCAGCCCTGCACATCCCTCCATCCCTCCCGGCTCCGGCGAGCCTGCCCCAGCGGGAGATGCTCCTATGCACAGTCCTCGCAGACGCACCCAAAAGCTTATCTGCTTTGAAGTGTCACATAAACTCATCAAGAGACATTCTACAATCAGACCACCGTGCAGTTGGAAAAGGAGAACATTTTATACCTACGCATCCCTGAGACTCAAAGCCCCCAGGATTATTTCTGCCGTGAAATCTTAAAACATCAGGATATACTTTTTCACCAAGGGATATCAGAAGTTGAATTATTCAGTGTTGTGACTAAAAATCAGTGCAGGGCTCCAGGCAAGACTGTGTGCCACCAGCAAGGAGATGCTGAGCACCATCTGAATCAGGAATAAAACAGCCAATTTCCTTCTTGCCCTGTCCCTCTGGTTTTTCATGGCTTGCTGGTTTGTATCCCAGGCTTACAGCCCTGCATCCACTATATGCCAGGCTGCTTCTGGACCAACATGACATCCTTTCATTGAAGCCAATGGGTATGCACTAATTCACAGCAGCAAAGAACCTAGCAATATATTTAGTTTCCATTATGTGACCTGATGCCTTCTTGTGTTCAGGAAGTTCTTTTCTGAAGCTGCTATGAAATCCCTTACCTTTCCACAGGTCTTAAAAGGAATATCCTCAACTTAAGTATCGCCTATATGTTGGTCTAAAATTGTTTAACTTAGTAGAACAAATAACACCTAGTTTTGCCATAATGGAAAGCAAATAGAGGGGAAAACACCTCCCTCTGTGTTTGCTTTTTTGCATTTGAGCAGATTTTTCTGCATACTCAGTTTCACAGTTCTTCCAAGCATCACTCAGTAATTTTGTCTCCTGTGCTCCTCACTGCACCAAGGGGATTCAAATCCCTTAAAACAGTAAGAAAACCTAACTGTAGTAATTACTAGTGAAAGCTGAAGGTTACTAAAGACTTCACAAATTGTAAACACTAATGGAGTTTAATTTCAAATGTGAATTTGGCTACAAATCAGGATGAGTCCCTCCAGCATACTCACACAGCAGCAGAGATCGGCAGCAGAACAGGACCAAAAGAAGTGGCCCTGGGCCAAGTTTCTGCCTGAAATACTTGCTGTGTGATGGAGGACAAGTCTCACCTGGCCACGAGCAGCTCTGCAGGCAACACAGGGAGGTCTTGCAGGTGACCACAGATTAGAGGCAGGTGGCTCTGGTCTTTCCCAAAGCTGCTGCCTAAGAGTGACAGGGAAAAATCACCTTCACCAGCCAACCCCATCCTGGTGCTGCCCCGTGCTCCCGCTGACCAAAACACGGCGTGGCCACGCGACAATCCCAACGATGGAAATCATCCCCGTGACTCCAGACTTTCTTTTTGGCTAGGCTAGTTTCATTTACCCCAGAAACCACACAGTAAATCCAGCGGTTTCTTAATAAAATAAAACCTTGTTGCGTTTGCAATCTTTGCCTTGAAACCATAGAGCATTTCTTAATGAGCTTTTACAGGACTGATGTCCTGAGTCAGAGGTTCACCATTCACTTCAGTCACTTCACTCCCACTGCTTTTATGTTATAAAATTGCTCTTATTGGTACACAGACTAAGAGCACCACCCAGGGAGGCATCTATGAAAGTATACAACTCTCCGTAGTCCCTCTTACAGCCCCGAATTTACTGCTACCTCACGCAACGCTGGTGTTTTACCACCTTTGTTGTCATAAAATATTTTCATGGTGATTAAGGAATCCAACAATGCACCATAAAACCCATCATTTAGGCTAGAGAAATCCATAAAAAAATCTAAGTGATTAAGGCGTATTGCTTGGAGGGAGGAGGACACCCAAGCCGGGTGGGTGAGTCCGTGGTGCCAGGAGCATCCCCAGGTCTCAGGCTGCTGCTCGGACCAAGATGCGTAAGAAGGGTGAGTGCCCCTCACCGACTGTGGTTTGAAGTCTTTCAGCTTTGCACAGAAAAACATCAAGACTTGACAGTCCAGAGGGAGTGAGAGCTGGTGTGTAACTGTAGTCCTCTTTCAGAGAAGGGAAGAAAAGGGAGTCCCAAGGCGGCTCCAGGAATTGTTAATAGATTTTTATAAAATGCCAGTTTAAGGTAAAAGCAATTTGTAGTCGTGATGCCAGTGACAATCTGTCCAGCCCTTAGAAATCTGCAGAGATTCAGGGAACAGAGGCTTATAGTACCTTGGGTCTTTGGGGGTTTAATACCTATTTTGGATACTGGCTCCTAAGCCCCTGGGGACAGGGACCACGTCCCAGCTCTGCTGCTCTGGGGCAGCGCTGGGAATCGGTTCAGATTCCCAAACTCTGGGAGTTTACCGGTTCCCAGGCAGGGTCTGGAGCTCTCCTGCCTAAAGCACGGTCTTAAACCCCCGACCGATGGCACGGAGCACAGACTGCAAGCGGTCGAGGGCCTGTTGGCCTCAGGCGAAAGAGGCATAACTTTAGTATGTGCTCTTCTCCTGGGTTTCCCTGCTTATTTTGAGACAAAGAAATGTGCTTATTGCAGGGCCAGGAAATGTGGTCAGACTGTGCCGTCGGGTACAGGGGGGGAATTTGGGAGCAGACCCCTGAAAGTCTCCCCACCGCAGGGGAGCCGACGCCAGCCCCCTACTCGCCTCCTTCTCTGCTCCTGCGGCGAGAGACTCACTTCTTGGTGCTGGTCGAAACTTTCCTGATAGGGACACAAATGATCTTAAATCCTCAGGCAGATCACAAGGCTTACATTTTCTAATCCTATAAGGAGATATCCAGAATAATTTTGACGTAGTTCGGGAGGTCCTAGTTCAAAGTCTTCAATGCACCTATTAAAGAATATCCGAGACTTACAAAGCCAAGTGCACACGGGTATATTCAGAAAAATCCATGTGTGCGGCTTTAATCGTTCCCAGATGATGTCTCCCACAAGTACTGAAACTCAGATAACCACCCTGTTGTGGCATACAGGAACTACTCTTCTTTGTCTTTTCTGCCTCCGGTACAATATGAGCAATACCATTTTTCAACCTCGTTAAAAGCTGCTGTTATATAAATTGCTGGATCTATTAGTATATCTTAATTACAGCGTCTTGAGCTGCTCTTAGCCTCTTGTGGGACAAAATTGTCATGATTTATACTATACTAACAATGATATTTTTACATTAGTAAGCAATTAAAGGACTAAACAGCACCCACGGGAAGTCTAGAAAATCTTGGAAGGACCACCATCATTCTGAGTTATATGTAGTCTAATTGTATTTACAGAAACCTTATGAAAGAATAATACCTTGTCAAAATATTTGCATTATTCAAAATAAATGTGTGCATAAAAAGTGGCATTAATGGCTTGAATTTATGATAAAAGGAAATCATAAAGGGGGAAAAAAATGGCCCTGATAAGGTCACAGAGAGAAGATGATCACAGGGCTTTAGGTTTGTCAGCCTGGATTGTTACAAAATGTGGGTCATTTTCAGGCAGGTCTTTGCTAGTGATGCCGAGATGACAGGTGTCATCATTACAGCTTATATTTTTAATGTTATTACAGCAATGAGAGCTGTACCGTATTAGCTGCAGCAATGCTCTAACTGCAGCATACATTTGTCGGGACAGGCTGGAATCAAAGCCGGCACTATTTTCCCAGAAAGGCACAGGGCATGGGGCAGATGCTCCTTCCTCCCGCACAGGCTTCTGCACCTCCCAGCAATGAGATGTAAAAAGTTCACGAAAGGTATCAGACTGGTTTTCGAGTGTTTCATAGAGTATCAATGAAACAAAGGAGTCGTAGCCAGACTGGAGCATAGAAATGAAGGAATCCTTGACTGGTTACAGAACGACAAGAGAGTTTTTTCTGTCATTAAAACCCCTGGGGTGGAAGGGGCAACCACTAGAAATGCCAGGCAGTGGGGTTTCATGTTTAATAAGCAGTCCAAAGACATGTCAAATGAACACAGTTAGGAGATTCATGTCTGTGCTTATATAATCTACCTCCCAACAAATGTAATAGAAATAAGCTGCAATCTGTTACCCAAAGAAAGTGTAAAACCCAAAGCACCTGGAAACATTTGAGGGTCATCACCAAAAAGCAAATTTTTGTACTCTACGAGACAACCATCTCATTGCCTTGGGATCCTCTGTGGGATCCCTGCGCTCCTGCCATGGGGAAACCTTTGCTCAGGTGCTCACTGGTGCAGAAATTCATCCCAAAGCAACAGGTAAACAAGACGTGGATGTGGCGCTGCTTCTCTCCCTCCACCAGTCCTTCGCCCTCAGTCCCAGTGCTCCCACTGAGCCCAGAAATGCCGACGGGGACGAGGGAGCCGGGCTGGAGAGGGCTCCGCGAGGCTTCATGCTGGGCAGTGAGAGGAGGAGGAGGAGGGTGGGCACGCACCCGGACCCGCTCCCCATGAAGGACATCCCCGTTCGCCGTAAAACCTGGATGCCTTCCCGCACCACCCAGGTAGAGGGGGGGAAATAATTTTCAACCTCATATCTATAGATACACATATTTATTTGTCACCACCCTATGGGCACTAAAACCTCAGAAATTTGGCCCCAAGAGACCAAATTCACTGTGTTCTTAGAAAAAAGCATTGGCGACTGGCTGGGGTTACACAAGGTGACCTGCCGCCTTGGCTCCACACATCTTCCCATCACATCCTCTGACCATCACCTGCCTGGAAAACAGACAGACTTTTTCCTTCCCTGGGATTTCTGCAGCCTTCCCAAGGATCGAGGGTAACATTTTATTATTATTCTGAAACAGAAAAGTGCTCCTACATGAGAGGTTAACAAGGTTTTAAAACCACTCTGCTCATCTTCTTCTGGTACAAATGTAAAACAAGCTATTTCAACTGATGGTGAAAATGTCACCTCTTGCATGAATTATGAAGCTCACACCTTCACAGCAAGAACAAAAGTGTTGCCCCATCACATGCCTTTCCAGATAAAGGAAATTTGTCCAGTCTCCTCTAAAGCATTACACATCCTGAAGTAGAAATACTAGAGTAAGAGTAAAGATGTGGATCAGTGTTTAGTCTTTCCAATTAAATATCACAACCTTAATTTTATCACTTTAATGGCGGTTCAAGGAAAACTTGGAAGGCCAGTTAGACTTAGTAAGTACATATAATCTAAATAAGCTCCTGGTTCTCTGCTCCTCATAATCAATCCTGCTAAATATTCAGTCTTGTGTTCCTCAAAATGATCAGTTTATTCAGGTTAGCTCACATATAAATGTCAATGTAGTCGGAATAACAGTTCTTTCCTTTTTAGCCTTTGCTTTATCCTTTCATCCCTGTCTCTGGCAGTGAAGAGCAGTGTAAGAGGGTTTTGCTCGCTCACGTTGCCGTAACTCTGCTAATCAGTGGTCTAATGGTGTGCAAGAGTTCACTGAATCAGAATTCTTCTTAATTAGTTTTTTTGCTCCCTCTGCGATGGAGGTGCAACTCCAATGAAAAATAGGTTTTAATTATTGAAAGTTTCCTATTGAATTTAATTAGAGTCATGCGGTCGGAACCCCACACCTCACTCTAAAAAATTAGAGCTATTGGTTTCCTAAATGAATTGCAGTAAATATTGCTGCTAAAAGGAAATGCTTTCATGGAAGAAGCGATGACCCTCATAATTCAGTATGCAAATCACAGAAAAAAGCAATACCCACTTTCCTCATCAATCTTACATATCCTAAGAGGCATAACAATATTATATCTAACTACCAATGCCTATGGAAAAAATAATGGACTGAAACAGGTGATTTTATAGCAACTGTATCAGGAGTCTCATTAATAAAAAGAAAAAAGAAAAGAATGAAAAATGTAAAACTTAATACCTCTGCTGTAGAAATGGGAAACAGGGCATCAATAAATAATCTGGTCAGACTATCACTGATTATTTGGGTTGGAAGGGATTTCTGGCAGATGAGTAAATCTACCCCCAGGTTCTGTGGCACGATAACCCAAACTGTCTATAGGCAATGGTCTTTTGAGCCTTGCATACCCGTGATAATATATTTCTTCCATGTTTTGGTATCTTATTTCCTGACTTGCATAATTTCCCAGCAGAAACAGAAACTTCAAAGGACACCATTGAAACAGCTTTTCACAAAACAATGTTTGCAACCAGACTGAATTTGCCTCTAAAAAATTCCCTTTTAATTTTTTTCTGGATGCATGTTTATAGTAGACAACTAAATGACTGAACTGCATGAATGAATAATGTTGTCGTATAAGAGACTGAGGTTTTAAAGTACAAAACCATGAATCTGAAAACTTGTGCATGCAAGAAGATGAACGGGAAATGCAATAATTATTTTTACAGTCCGTATATCTATTCAATTTGAGGTTCCTTTGAAATATTTGAAATACTAGGAAATAATGAATACATTCAAGCAATTTTAAAATGGTACTGAAAGGGCTGCAAAACATAAATATACATTTACATGCATAAGGCATCTGTGTATAAGATTTCCCAGCTAAATGGGACACCTAACTGTTGGCTGCTTCTAAATATATATGAGTAGCATATGCAATCACAACAAATGCACGTATGGAATAAGTAGGTATTTAGCATACATTTTGCAATGGAGCCTTGCAAAATTGCCTGTTCTTCTGAACATGAGCTGCAGATCCCCAAAAGCTTTAGAAATGAGCGTATTTTTACTGCATCTGTATCTTCTGGTGGCCAAAACAGACGGAGAGAAAAGACATCTGCATGACTTCATCCAGTCCCTTGAGGGGGGGTGCGTGGCCGGCGGCTGGAAATGAAAATCCAGCTCCTGCTTCTCATGAGCAGAGCAAATGTTACGTGGCACCATCGAGAGATGGTGGATATAGACGGACTCCTCCAGCGGCTTTATTTATTCAAACAGATTGAATACCCAGAGTGGAAACAAATTTCCTATGAAGTCTATCTTCTTCTGGTCCTTTGCCAGGCAATAAAAATAATACAAATAGTATGAATATAATCATGTTGATGTCCTTGACTACAAGACAACTCTCACCAGGCACAGCAGTAAGTCATTAAAATTTAGAGCACCAAGTGGGCCCGCAGATCCCATCTGAACTTTGGTCCCACTGCAGTTACAGAACTGCCTTATTTTGTTAAGGCTACAAAAGCTGGTCGTGCCACCACTGCAGCCACTGGTACTGTAGCATGACTGGTCACGAGACAAGTGTCCTGAACAGTGTCAGATTTTTTTTTTCTTTTCCCATTAGAAAATACTTTTTCTATGATAGTGTGAATGTATCAATATGAGAAATGCTCACTAGAAAGTATGATTTTTTAATGAAACTCCTATTATAGCAGATTTTCAAGTCCAAGTATGCATGGCCAACATAGGAAAGAAAGAAAGAAAGAAGAAAAAAAAAACAATTTCATTCATAAAATCTGGTCATTTAGAATCTCATCTAGGATACTGGAAAATGTCAGATTACTTGAATCATATTTTTTGCTTTTGGATATATACATACATGCATTTGGTGTTGGATGGAGTTATTCCATAGATCTCAGGCTTTGTAGGCTGAAATTGCTGTTTGTCTCTGAATCAACTCCCTTTGAGGATGATTCCTGGCTCATTTATAACAGTATATATCTGGGCAATTACTAAGACAAGACAGCTAAACTTAGCTTCTTTTAAATGAAGGCTCTTTTCTTCTGAAGAAACATTGTCCTCGAGAAAAAAATGTCTCTATCTCCAGTGCTCGGAGAGAGGGGAAGTGCTATCCTTATTGCGGCAAATAATTACCACTACCAGAATATGCAGCCCTTATATTTTCACTTAACAGCACATGTACATCAACTACAGTCACCTCTATCCGCAAAAGCATCTTCTCAACCGGCAAAAGGCTGAGATAAGACCTTTGTAGCAACTTTGCACTAATGAGGCCACTTTGAAGTGGACGAAAACTTTGGGTTTGGCTTCAAAGGGTACACGTACCTGCTGTGCCTCCGCAGCAGGATCGGACCGCGGCTGACAGGCAGCCTCGGAGGGGCAGGGGCGGCACCGGAGCTGCTACAGACCAGCAACCCCATAACAAACCTGGCTTTCAACACATTTTTACTTATTAGCCCAGCCAACGGGCGTGGGACGGTGGGTCAGGCGGGAAAACCATTAGTCCTCAGGCATTGCATCATGATTAAAGAGAAAAATACTGGGTTTTTTCCTCCACGAACTAACACGAAAAGGTCCCAGAGCCCCAGGAGCCGGCCCCGGTGATATGCACCTTCACACTTGTCTGTTCGGACCCCGGGGAAAAGCCGCTTTCATGCCCATCGGTGGATGGGTCCTGTACTGCTGAATGCAAAGGAGGTTTTAGCACAATCCCTTTTGAAATTTCTGTGTAATCTGAAATACGAATAATCAGGGAGTGATTTAATATCTGGTACGTTGGGGTCAGAGTCTTGCAGACTCACATAGCACAAAATTTTCCTAAATTGAAAATGATTTTTCTTTGCTGCATTACGCTCTATAATCTGTAGTTAATACTGCCCATATCTTTAACTGCTGAAGACACCGTATCATTGCTGTAACTGGTCCATCCAGTAGAGAGTAAAATGAGATTTTCCCCATATTTTCTACCAATTGTTACTTTACAGCTCAAGCTATTTTGCTGCAGCTAGTCTGCTCTGTCAGTTCTAGTAGGTTTTCCAACATATGATGGGGATTTATACGCCATTAAATACGTAGCTTCTGGGTTTATTCCCTGGCCCTGGTCAGACACACTGCAGAAATGCTGCTTCACCGGGGGACACTCTTTTGGAGTGAAACCACTAACTCCCTCCAAGATGAAGTCTGGTTGTGGATGTACAGATAAATTGCTCTAAAGATCATTGCCAATAAGCACTAGGGTTAAAAAAAAAAAAAAAAAGAAAAGGTGCCTTTTTTGGTTTTCCCAGACTACCTCCAAAATGCTCCAACACAATCCCGACATGCCTTGGATGCTCGTTCCCACACGTGCCTTTCTGCGGCACATCAGGCCATGCAACACGAGGCCTCAGCTCCGCATCATTCCAGTGCCCTGTCACCTGGTGCCTCCTTTCTCAGGGCTTGGAATTAAAAAAAAAACCAAAAAAAACCCTATCATGTCTTAAGCTCTCAAGATCCCACAAGGAGCACAGAAGAGCTGAATCACATCTTACGTTAAATAGACGGACAAGACCGGTCTGGAGGGGTTTATCCAGGTGAAACCCACACTGCACTGCAGGACACGGGGCCAGCAATCCCCAGGCAGATGCTGTCTATCTTTTCAACGCTGTTTCTGATATCCTTGGACAACTTTGTATTTTTATAGCCAATACTTATTTTGCCCTGGCCAATGCATGTGTATGCACTGAAACCCTGTCTGTGTTGTGTCCTGTGCCTATACACAGGTCCATAAAGAGGGATTGCTATTTCCATTTCTTATCCCTCTTGTGAAGAAGTTCAGTACACAGAGTGAAAATTAGGCTCCAAAATCATCCCTAGCCATCAACAGAGCTGAGATACCACAAGCTTAGGGACTTTTTTATCTTCAGCATCAACAGCCGTGGGTCTCAAGCTTCTAAACACAGAAATCTTTTAGAAATTTATCTAATCCTTACCTGTTATGCAGCATTTACCTACAGCTAACATTCTTATAAAGGAGGTTATCAAGAGATTTTCCCAATTCTCACAAGTCTACAAATAACACAAACCCAATAATTTTTGTACTTGTCAGAGCTTCTGGACAGAAGCTCAAAGTGAAAAGATGAATACAGTGAAAGAGAATATCAAGTAAAGGAGAACATAAAAGGTAACTGGAAAATCCCAAAGTCTGATCATTATTTATTTCTGTTTGAAGGTTAATTTTCTTCCTAGACGTTGCTAGAAATTTGGAGAAGTTAAAAGCTAGTGTTTAAGCCTGTTTAGCATAATTTGAAGTCTCTCAGACTTCCTCGGCAGCACTGAAGCAAAAAGACCTGTGGGAGGTGACTACTCGATTTTTTGGCATGCAGAAATTCAAAAGGATTGTGTTTGCTCTGTTGTTTGGGTTTTTTTTAATGAGAGGTTAAGCTGCTCTTAGGATGGAGATATGTGTCCCCTAAGGCAACTGATCCCTGCTGCAGGGTTGCACAGGGGGAGCTGGTGGGGTTTGTCCATGGCCAAGCTGGAAAGTTTGATGCTCCCGCAGATGGTTACGCCAACACAGCTCCTCCTGCGCTGCATCCCCTTGCAAAGTCGCGCCACAGCAGGCGTGCTCGCGAAGAAAACATCTCTGCCCCCAACAGACCGTTAGATAAAGGTTAGATAAAGGACTTTGCTTAAGACAGACTCTAGGAACTTATCTCTTAAGATGATACTCCATGATTGCATACAGCCTACTGGAAATTAATTTCTAGCCTGAAAAATTAAATGGTGCTATGCACAGCAACTGCAGATTCTGGATGTCCTCTGCATTTGGGGCTCCTCCCGCTACAGTGCTTCTTAGAGTAGGAATGAAGAAACTCCATCATATTTGACTGACTGGATATGTTTGATAACACTATAAATAATCCTCAGGTATATGTATCTAGCGATATAAATCTATAGAGGGGCTTGGGAGAAACGGAAATCAGTGCAAGGCAGGATGAGATGGAAGGAGCAGGCTGACATTACATCCTTCCCTTCCTCTCTCTATGCCCCCCAAGAAGCTATCCGTGCCTTTAGCCATTGTGAGCCTCTCCTTTTTACATGTAGAGCTGTGTGCTTTTTTTACTGCTGAAAAAAGCCCCCTAGCAATCCAAAGGTAGATTACACCTGGCTGCTGAAAAGGTCAAGAGAGGCATATAACCTGGAGACAAATAAGGAGATGGAGAGAGATGGAGAAAAAGAATCCCAGTGAGGGGCAAAAATAAATACATTCCACCAACAGGGAAAGACAGTCAGAAGGTCTTCTCTTCTAATTGCTCTTGCTTTCTTGGTAGGGATTCCTTGCCTAGAAACCTTCCTAACAGCCCTTCTCCTCCTAATTCTTTTCTTTCCAGTGAGGGAGATTAATGGGCAGTGCTCTAATTGTAATAAAGTGCTCCCCACTCTTGAGTCGGTGTCCTCAGCGATTCACCTCCCCAACAGCCGACTGCGGTGCCCCGTCACCCGAACAGATACCTAAAGTGCACCCGTAGTGCTCTGATGTCGCAGTAATAATGGGGCTGGAGCCCCGATGACAGCGATGGGCATTTCAAAATACTGAGGGATCAGTCACTGTGATGCTGAATCAGGGGGAAAACCTACCAATAAAACCATCTCGGTGGAAAAATACTAAAGCAAGCTGATGGGACTGATGCCAGTGTCTGCAGAAAATGACTAAGTTTGTACAGAAATTTGACTTTCTGAAAACACTGAGAATGTAATTAATATACACTATTAAATTGTGAAGTACAGAGTTCCGTGCAGGGCTATAATTTAACAGTAAAGGCAACAAATATTAGGAAGTTACTTTCCATTGCACTGTAAAGGATTTTCGCACAGAAGTCTACACAATAGCAAAGGGGAAGTTCACGTGTTGAGCTGCTGAACCAGTCCTACTCTGTAATTAATTAACAGCACGCAATGAAAAGACCATCATTCTTTTGTTTCTTCCATTCAAAATATGTACCCAAGAACATGAATGCTGACTAACAGCAATTATAATATTCTAGAACATGACACAGAGTTTATGGATAGTTGGAATAACAAAAGACGATGAAGACACAGGCACTCCCCACCGCGCTGGGGGGTCTCTCGTGCTCCTCTTTATTTCCTCTATTGATTTTCTGCTGCAGGCGTGTTAGGACAGCAAAGATCAAATTCAAGCTAACAGAGCATGTTGTTGGTATTTATCCTTCAACTCTGGCTTAATGGATTAGTTATGCGAGGGAAAAAAAATCTTTGCAAACATAGTTTTGGAATTAGCAGGAGAAGAATATGAAGTCCAGGTCGTGGGGATAGGCAAGTCGAAGATATTAGCGCTCAGCATGGTGCGCCACGGCGTGCTCCTCTCGCCAGCCCTGGAGACGGCCAGGGAACAGATTTCTCAGGTTTTGCTGGGAAAAAAAATTAAAATTACAGGAAAAACAGCTGCTCTGGTAAAATTGAAATGGAAAGCTTGGAAGCATTTTCCAGAATGAGCTCCTCCCACTGCTGTCCCTCAAACATTTCCTTTGCATTGAGGTGAAATGCTCTGTTTCACCCCAAATTGCATATTTCATTACACATAGAATTTATTTAACCTTTACATTTGACATTTTTTCCCATTAACCATAAAGTGCTGCTCAAAATGAAATACTTAGAAGTTTCACTGGAAGGTGTGAAAATTGAACTTTTAAAGATTTTAAAATAATGCGTATGTTTGGGTATTTTCTACATCCTACGTTCCATATCTAAATGCGCTTCTTAGCCAAACTATAATCTGTAGTTGACCTGAATTCATGTAAAGTCGCTGTTCTAGAAGGCAGAAGGTGCAAAATAAACTGGGCTAGATTTGAGTTGGCATTATTAATTTGTCACCTAATTTGTTTTATGGTCTTTTGTGGAAGACAGAAAATCAAGCCGTGTTGTGAGCATCACACCTTCCAACAGTGGGAAAGCATTTCTGAAACGAAGGTTATTTTTCAGCATTTCCTGAAGACAGATTGTATCCAACCATGCACTTCTAGAAAATAATTCTGCAGTCCAACCTCAGTGACTGCGGATGCCTCGTTCCCACCACTGGCATGCTGCAGCCGGCGCTCTCCTGCACGGCACTGTCCTGGTCTCATCCCATGAGCCCAAAGGAACCTTCTTCTGACTTTAATGGGCTCTGGGTAAATGCTTACCATGGCTGGTGCTTCCAGTAATTATATTTATTATAGTAAGACTTCCCCAAAGCAAGGACTGCTGAGAGTCGGCTCAGGGAACGAGCAGAACGATCCACCAGTAAAGAAGATACGGGCACCAAAATTGATGAAGTCTGCCGCGCAGCACCTTCACCACCAATGGTGCTGTTTAAACTGCAAAGAATCTGCTCTGGGCTCTCAGGATGGACAGGATAAGTGAGTCTGAGCTTGTAAACAGCCAGTGTGATACGGGAGCTGTGTCAATCATCCAAAACAGCCTTCCGAAGTACCACTTCAAAGTTGCTTTTCAGAGTTAAGGTAACCTAAACCTAAGAAAGCAAGTAAAAAATGGAACCAATTTATACATTTTAAGTGCCAGAGTTACCACATGATCCTTTTATCTCTAACGTCAATGGCATGTGAAAACTGACCTTGAACCTCTGGAGCTGAAGAAGTCCCATTTCGGTACTGCCATTTGTTCTTCCCTTCTGTCAGGGTGTATAAAGCATCGTGAGGACTGTTCAGAGGATGCTCGTGTCTCTGACAGTTTTACTGAATTACCAGCAAATGCATGTCTGGGTCTCACAAGGGAAAACTCTAAAATCAGTGAAATTTAGATTTCTGTCAAAGTAGTCAAGAGAACAAGTGGGATGAGACTTCTGCACTAAAGGAGTAACCTAGCTCCCATCAGCCTGCAATTTCTACAGCATCTCTGCATAAACACAGCCACAGCCAGTCACAAACAGCACTCCCTACAATTCTGCCAGCTGCCTTCTAGAGTGAGAGGGCAAACATCTTGCGTGTTTACCTCTGCACACCATGCAAAAACCAGATGACAACAGTGCCAGGCCAGCGGCAGTCCCCACCGTTGCCTCTGAGGGTACCTGGGGACCACGCGCAGCACTCTCATGCAGTCAGATGTGCATCCTCAACCAGAGGATGAAAATACTATTGCCCCAACCACACCACACTGCACAGGGACCAAACAACAGAGCAAAACAGCTTGCCTATGTTTGCCATGTCTGCAAGCCACCTTCACGTGGCTGGAGGCACACCAGGCTTGGCAGGACTGGGCACAGAAGAACCACAACAGCCCAGCACCTCTGGAAAACGAAAAAACTCTCCAGTATCTACTCAACACAGGGCAAGTAGAGGTAACATCTACTGGAATTTTGGGGCAAATGACCAAGGAGCGTTAATGCTTGGAGGTCATGATACTGTGAATTTAAAACTTCCCTAATGTTCACAGAGCCTTCTAACGCCCGTTCAATAATAAATCAGGGCAGAGAGTGCCTTCTGCGATGCTAATAACTTATTGCTGGGTATTCAAGGAAAGTTTTTTGTGCAAGTAGTGATACAAGTCTCTCAGCTTGAGAGACAAAATCTCTTTGGAGTCCCAAGTGCTATTGCTTCAGGAGATGCATATGAAGATCATTAATTACTGTCTTGCAACTTGGCTGTGGACCCAGCAGTTTTTTCATCTTCTTTGGAGTACTCAGTTTCTATTTGAAGCACTGTGGAACTGAGGATAACGACTGTCGATTATAACGGGTGGAAGCAGCAACATGGCTTTATTATAACACAGCATGCTAAATGGTTATGAACTAGAAAGGAAAGAATTAGTCCCCCTCTGAAAAAATCTGTGCATGTTAATTGCTTGCTGACCGCAAATATTTTTTCTCATGATTTTCTTTTGAAATTCACATCATGCTTCGGTGTTTTGCAGCAGCACAGGAACTGGAGGGCCCAAGCAAGGAAAACAAGCAGGTATTTTGGAAGGTTTTTCTGAATTTTAGTATCCTACTGCCCTGCAGGAGGTTGTACTCAAGCAATCTTGAATATACATAGTCCTTTCTTCCAAAGCAAGTAGGATAGAGATTTAGTAGTTAAGTGGCATCTTTCTTCATTACGGTGTGAAAGAAGAGAAGGAATGAATGAGTTTTAAAATAAGTGCCACAGAAAAAAACCTTACTGTCGCTGAGGTTAATGGCAAACAAAGCCATTAACTTCAAAGGACAAATATTTCATTTTACGTTTCTCTATTACCAGAAAAGCAGCATTTCATAACTACCTAACTCTGCTATTACTTATGTGTAGTGGTCTCAATGAAAGAAGGCAAACTCACAGACAGGCTGTGCCCCCCTGCCCCAAAGTTGGTATCAGTTATTTCCCATTCCAGCTGAGCAGGGCGAAAATTGTGCCATCGCACCTGCAGAAGATGAGGCTCTCTCTAGAGTTTACAGGTTTCCACAGAATTTGCAGTATTTC
Organism: Haliaeetus leucocephalus; assembly: GCF_000737465.1. Lineage (NCBI taxonomy): Eukaryota > Metazoa > Chordata > Aves > Accipitriformes > Accipitridae > Haliaeetus > Haliaeetus leucocephalus. The sequence continues at coordinate 2,822,781 of NW_010973302.1, read as the reverse complement.
TGAAGGAAAACTTTGTGGGAATTAGAATATGCTTTAAAAGTTAAGTTTGCATTAATGATCCTTGATGGGAAAATGGGGAGCATTTATTAACAGACACAGTAATAATAACTGTTGATCAATGACAACCACTATTTACTGTTATGCCTTTTGTTTTCTGCTCTAATTAAAACCTCCAGTAGTTTGCTATCAAAATACCTAACCACACTGCTAATAATTTGTTTTTATTTTGCTCGCAATCACCATAAAGCAAAAATGCCATTCCATTGTATGCATTTATTTTAAATAACAAACAAAACAGAATGAAAACCCACATCATCTCTTGGCAACAAATACAGCCTTGACTGTGAACTCAGATTTACCCGCTCTGCGCAGGGCTATCTTGCAGATTAATTAAGGGGAGCAACATTATTATTTTGCACAGCAATTTTTGTCACAAAGACAAATTAAGGGAGCCGGGTTGGGTTATAACGACGGAATCTGAAGCCAATCAAGAAAAGCCATCAGAGACTTACACTTGACAAGCGCGGCAACAAGCCATCCTCCCCCCGTCACCCCAGACAAGTTGAATTTTCCGCTCGTTTTCATTGTTTGAAATTTAATTTGGCCTCTCCCACGCCAGCGTGGGGCAGGGGGCGGCCACGGCCCCTCTGCTCCCCCAGCGCCCGCCAAGCCCCGTCAGCGAAGGAGACCCGGCTGATACCCCGTGTCGAGAGGCCACGAGGACTGCCATGAAAATTCATTGCTGTCACAAGATTGAAGGCCCAAACTGATGCTTTTGACAAGCCTGAAATCAGCAAATGAGGACGGTGAGGAGAAAAAGGCGTGAAATGTTGGCTAATTTTAAAGGCTGGATCTCTTTTTCTCTGTCCCCACTTGTTTCTTTTTCATTTAAACAAGTGTAACATTAAATGAATTGCTTTTATTTTCTCCTACTAAGCCCATTAGGATTTAACTATGGAAAGTTGAAGCAATTTTTTCCTGCTTAAGTTCCCTCCACTGCACAAGGCTGGGCTCCAGCTGTCAGCCCTCCCGAAGATTCAATGAGATTAGTCCTAAACGTTCTTAGCATCATTTCAAAGGTTGTAACCGCATTACTTCCTCAGACAAAATTGTTTTATCGCTTCCCTAAGTCGAGTAAGAGGTCAGAGATGAACATAAGTGGTTTGGAGGTGATTGAAGTTTTCAAGATTGTGAAGCTCTCGGTGGCTCCCAAAGCAAAGTGAGATATGGGGTGCTGCCAAAACTGCTTTCGCACAGTCTGCACCAGCCTCCTCCAGCCTCACCAGAGTACGCAGCGTCAAGGACCCATTAGTTACTCCTGGTTTACAATGTCGTAAGGGAGACAAGATTCACATCCATAGGGCATAAATGCAAACAAGGGCCAACTCTACTAAAATGAAGAGACTTTGGAGTAAGGGCAAACAGAATGGGCTGAAGGGACAACCCTAAATCAAGGCCACCGCTTCATACCCACCAGGCGTGATCTCGGTCTTTACCTGTTGCAGCAGAGGGACCTGCTCTAACGAGCTACAACAAATTATTCAGACTAAATGGGGTAAGAAATTTGTGCTGTTGGAGAACCCTTGTGCTAAGACAAAGTGTGATCCCAAGATGCATGAAACTCTTTGACATCCTTCTGGATAAGAGAATTAGGTACAGTAGAATGAGGTGACAAACATGCCCCAACTCATGAAACCCATGAGAACTTCTTAGATTTGACAGACCTGGTCTATCAAACACAACGCAAATGGTCAGAGAAAGGGGTCTGCTGCCCACAGCTGCGAGGGGCACTCGTGGACAGGACAGGCTGCCTCCCCACGTCGCACCTCCTTGGGCTCACTTCTGGGAGCTAAAAATACGTTCTGTATTTTCAGGGGTAAATAGCCAGGCTTTTTTCAGTATTGGCAATAACTATGCTGCCTCCTGTAAATAAAACCATGAAGCAAAGAAGCTTTTCACATGCATGGATTAACTCCCACCCCTGCTAAACTCGAGCAGAACAGCGTTGTGGGTTTGTGAGTGCCCACCATGCATGTGCCAACACCAAGCAGGTTTTGGCCGTGTTACCGCATGAAAACTGTGATAAAAACATCTTTGGAAGTTCAGAGGGACAACATATTTTTGTTTTCATTCTGAACTGATGCCTTTGAAGTTTAGGCAATGAATTTTTTATACTCTTCGTTAGGACTCACATCTATCTACAGTCCACCTCCAAACACTCGTACTCCGAGGTTGCTAATTTGGGCAGTGAGATTAGCCCTGCTTAGTTCAGCTCTTTTCTTGTTTGTTGGAACAAGGCTGTTGGTGATAGAGGAAACCTCAATTTGCATGTTAATGAGAGCATAAGTGGATTGAGGCCATTCATGCCAGTGTCCATCTCCAATTAGCTGAAGAATTTCCATTCTCAGTTTAAAGAGTTAAATAGTCCCAGCAAGGAAACAGCACTTCGTTTAGGCAAGGAGTCAAAAGGACAGAGAGCCTGTTGGGAAGTGTATGCATGACTTCCTAATCCCTCCTCATTTAATAACAACTGCTAAACCATTTGGTCAGTACTTAGGGCCAACAAAAAAAATACCTCGCAGATCCCCACAGCTTGTTTTGAGATAGCATCGTGTACCAACTCACTCACAAAGCACCCAAATGGCCAAAAAGCCCCAAGCTCCTGTTGCAAACAGACAAACCTCAACACAAAGTGTGTGCTTAGCTTCTTATTTTGCTTCATCAGCGATAAAGACATTTGCTACACTCTCAGCATGCTTTAAAGCACTAAGAAATTCTTGTTGTCAAGCAACCCCTTTGTTCGTAGGGATATTTTTTTTTAATTATTATTAAGCTTGGAACAAAAATGCAAATTAAATATTTAAAACAGCATTCTGCAGCATCCACTAGAGAAGAACATTCTTATCTCCTAGCAAAGTGGAAGGGACTTTATATATATTCTATTTAACCACAGCAGTGTGGGAAACACAATAAAGCGACACAGCTTTCTCACAAAGAGGTCTGAGCATGTGTAGTATTTCACAGGAGGTACAGAACAGAAATGAAGTGGTTTAGGAATATGCTAATCATGGTGAGAAGCCAGCATACGTGGGAGAAATGCAACGTACTAAAGGAGAGACAATAGAAGAAGATAGGAAAGTCCTCAGGTTGGTCTGTTACGTGACCCAGGAAAACTTCTCAAACTCTTTGCAATTCTCTTCCGCTGTTAAATTCTGCTTGTTTAGTGGGACAATACTAGTGATAGGAAATGCTGTTTTGGAGAAGGCAAACCCGTACGGCTGCACATCAGTCACCAGCACACCCTGTTGGTTTATACCTTTGTGTGCAATGGGAGAAGGCTTCAGGGCTGTTCACCATCCCGAATCGTGGGGCTCTCCTGATACAACACAAATGGGAATTAATATTCATTTAATGTCAATACACAGCAAGGTGCGCCCTTTCATAGACCTTTGAAGGGCTTTCAAGCCTCTGAACACAAAGCAATTCAAAGAGGCAGGCAGCGAGGGGGAGGCTGGGGTGGGCGAAACCCCCTGTCATGCCCACCAGGCCCAGGAGATCTCCAGCGCTCACCCTCCCTCAGCACTGGGCAAGGTGGAGACGCTTTGTCTCGCTCCACCGGCCACCCTGGGATCCCAAAGGGGACCTTTAAGGAGAGGAGCTATTTGGAGCAGGATGGTCCCAGGGTGCCTCTTTGCTCATCCTAAACCTCCTCGGGAAGCAGTAGTGCTTTGGTGTAACGGCTCAGCATCCGCTATCCCCCTTGTGCACCTGGGAGTATGTCCTAAGTGCGATGCTGATTTAGGGCTGGCGAAGAAATACCTTGGGGAGAGGGTGGGAAGAGAAATATGGTGTACCTGAGTGCAGCAGGGGAGAAGACTCAAAGAAAAGCAGGTCCCTGCTTAGGACCACCGCCTGCACTCCTGTTCATCCTGTGGGGCAGCGGGAGCAGCACAGGGCTGTGTCACCCAGCCCCAACCTCGCTACGGTGGGCACTGATTAAGAGCAACCAGAGCTCACATAGTCAATGGGCATTTTAGTATTTATCTGACAAATACATGAAAAAGCAGCTCTCCCGCCGAACGCTGCTGGAACCCCAAATCCTGGGAGTCCTCAGGGCCCGATCCTGACTTGGCTGCCCGTGGCCTCCAAGTCCCCAGCAAATAACCGATCAATACCATGAGCAGAGAAGAGTTAGCAGGGGTTCAGTCTGTATTTATGCTGGTGCAGTCAAGGACAGTTCAGAGACAGCCAAGAAAGAAATGCAATTGCTCCGGACAGTCCCCCAGCGTTCCTCCTGTTAGCTCGGTATTAGACAGCCGTCGGACACAGCAGCAGGCAGTTAAGGAGCAGAAAACTCTTGGAAACAAGCTCAGCAAAAGCCACATACGCAGTAAAAAAAAAAAAGAAAAATCAACTTTCCTTGCTATTCCCTTTCAGAAAGTGTTACATTCCCACTAAACAACGCGAGGGGCAATTAAAAAGGATAAGCCCAACTCCAGTGGGTTGAATAGAGCCACTCCAAGGACTAGACCATAAACAGATGCTTCTTTTTGTCATATTAAAGCCCCTATGGCTTCTTTAGGTAGCCATTGTCTGCCCGGCTCCCCCCGGGGACCGCTTAAAAAAACCTACCTCCTCCGACCGACAAGATGCATCTATTGTGTGCGTCCGACCACGCAGCGTGGACCCACACTGGCCCCGCACCTGCGGGCAGCTGCCGGCAGCCCCGGGGGACGGTGACCCGGCCCGGCGCTGGCAGACATGGGGACCCACACCGGGAAACCCCCGAGAGCCCTCGTGGTGGCGGTGCGGCCGTCCAGGCCCAAACCACCGATGTCGTCCCCATTTATTTCGCCCTCGGCCATAGCTCCGGGGCTCTCCTGCCTGCGGGGCATGTACTACAAAAGAGCAGCGGGAGGTCTGCTGGGATTTACATCCTGGTGTTTCTGAATTTAAGGAAAATAGGACTATTTCCTAGAATATAAAAATGTATTTCATTATGTAACGCAATGTGCCCCAAGTCACATATATATATATAAATATACATACATCACTTGAATGAGCAAAGACCTAAATCCATTCCTTTTACACCACAAGAAGTTAAACATCACTCTTTTACTTATAAAATTTAATTACGTGAACACTAAAATGTCAGTAGTTATGAGTCAGCGAACAAAAGACAACAGCATAAGTAATTCCATATAGATAATACTGGGAAGCTAATATCCCACTGCTCACATTTAAAAATACCCTCTAATGTTTAGAGTTTTAAATTAAATACTGACATATGTGCTAGCGAGCTGCATCTGCATTTTTTCCCTTTCTGTGTTGTTTCAAGAGAGAAATTGGAAATAGGGTAATTGTGGACCTTTTGTATGCAGAGTGACCCATCCAGCTTTTCACTCAGGCAACAAAGGAGCCAGAGAAAACTGTGCGGTTTCCTTCTGCTGTTTGAAGTAGCATTTTAGTTAACTACAAGGCAGTAATTTCCTTTGTGGTGACCAAAACACACCTGCGTTAGGGAAGCAACAGGGAAAAAAAGGGGAAGCGTTGTGCAGCGCCCGTCCTTCTGCAGTCAATGCCCCCCGTGTGTGCCCAGGTGGGCTTGTGGGCTGCTCCTGGACCTGTGCTGGCTGCCAGCGGTGCCTCGAGGAACGGCGTCCTTGGAGGACCACATCTGGATCACCTTTGCTCTTGGGCAAATAAATAGGATACCAACACGTGACTCGGTATCCTATGAGCTGCACAACGGGCAGGTCCAGAGAACTCCTATTTTTAACCATCCTTTCGGCTGACGGCGAGAGCGAGGGACTCACGAGCGGAGGGCATTGCCCGGCACGAAGAAGAGGTGCCCGCTGCACCCCGGGGAGCCGCGGGACCAAGAGCTGCCTCCCGCGGCACCGGGCGGCCGTGCCCTCCCGCTCCCCCTGCAGCAGAGGCAAGCGGCTGGGTGGTAACCCAGCGGCCGAGCAATTACGGCATCGACCGGGGCCACGGCCCCTAAGTAGCAGCAGTGACGATTTGCCTGCCTGCCAGATGCCCAAAATACATGGGGTGTCCCATTAATCAAAGGACATCTGCCCTCCTGCTTTCTCGGTAGCTTCAGAGCCCCTCGCTCCCCCGGGGACAGCGTGTCCGTCTATAATTGACTCTGCTCCTGAGTCTACGTTCTTACTATTATGTAGGAAAGGAGTATTTAGCCCAGGGACAAGCGTAACACCACAAATTCATTTCCACATCTGAACAGATTGTTTTAATGAGACTATGTATGTGTTTAAATGCTCTGCTGGAGTTTTCCCAAGATCTCAGACCTTTACAAATCAAATCCCATACTTCAGTCTCCAGACAGTGCTAAGGTCAGACAGTATATGCTGAGCAAGGCACAATCATCCCAGCAAAAACTAATCCTTGGGTTTGCTCCATGCACACAAAATTTTTTGCTCTATAATTTAATAAAAGAATTATCAGATCCCCCACCTTGCTATACACTGCTAAATTAAATATGTATATGGACAACTGCAATCAGCTGGCTCCTTATACTTGCACGACAGCAGAGCCAAACTCAGAACCTAGGTGCAAACTAAACATTTCCAAGACACCTCACACTCTCATAGAGCACAAAGGTGAGATACATCTCACTTATCCCCCACCACTGCGACATAAATCCTTATAGAAAACCTATTATTATTTTTAATAGCCAATAGTCCACACAGTCAATCCTTACCTTCAGGATTCCTCATCTGTATCCTTAACAGAAAATTTCTGTAGCTTTTTGAAGCTCCAGAAGCTCTGCCGAATCAAAGATTTTACACACGGCGTATCTTTCAATTGTCTTGAATGTTACGAGTTACACAAACAGGGATCCTGACAACTATACAATTCTGCCAAAAGATAAACTGTTTGTAATCATATCTAAGTAGTAGTGCTTTACAAAAACAGTCTGCATTATCTAGGATACATTGCTAGTATTATTCACCCGAATACAAGCTCTTCTTCCACAGTAAGGAAGAGGCTGCATCCTTCTAACCTATTTCTCCTACCCCCTCCTATTCTGTTATGCTCAGAAGTTGGGAACTAACTTCTTTTTAGGGAAATGGTATCCCCTTTTCTGAATTGGTTTTGTACAATACTTTTTTTTCCCCTCTAAAAATAATGCTGCTATAGCCTGTATTTATATGTTTCTAATTTAAAAAGATAAAGATTCCAGACAAAATATTGTGCATACAGATTGAAACAAGACACTGCATTCAAAAAACAAATGAACCAAACAAAAGATTTCTCATTTTAGAGCCTTTCTGTTTTCACTTTGTTCTTCAGCCAAGCTGCCAACCAAATGTACTAAAAATAGACATTATTTATAAGTATTTGCAAAGCAGTACTACTCAATTAAAACTCCCTGCTTAATGGACCAGAATTCAACTTAAGAACATGAAAGAGGCCCAAATTTCAACAGGCTGATTCCTCCCCTATCTTGTAGCACTTTCTGCATGTCGTAGCTTTGCCTGAAGGTTCACATACTGCTCTCCAGGAGCTCAGCTCCCATGTGGTGGCCCACGTACAGTGCTTCAACGCCCAGACGCACCCGCAGCACTTTCCGCAAACGCAGCATCCTGGTGTAAAACCATTCGCCCTGCTTGCTGGCGCGGGGATTACGGCGGTGATTTATCAGCTGCCAGACAAAGCAGGCAACGCAGCTTATCCCCTTAATGTCTGCTCCACACACCGCACCACAGGAGTCCAATTCTTCCACTCTCTCTGCTCTGATTGTGTCTTTTTTTTTTTTTAATTAAAGATTTCACTGACGTTTATTATGAATAGGCATTCAAGACTCCAAATGACTCCTCTGGGCTGTAGCTCTGTGGAAACGGAATCGATGGCGAAGAGCGAGCTTTCCTTCCTACAGCTGCACAGGTGGGAAGCTTTTCCCTTGCTGGCAGCGAAGAGGCATTTCAAAGGACTGGGACACGGCGCAGGTTAACACACACCTTAACTGCTATCCAGAATACTGTTAAGAAACATCGAGAAAGTCATGCAGCCATGAGCCATGCAAAATTAATTTGCAGGTTTTGTTCAGCCTGTACACCAGAAATTTCTTATCGTGCCCTATAATATATCTGATTGCCTAACTACAGTGGAAAAAATGAACTGTGTTCACTTCCACACACCTCAAGCATTAAAAGAGGGGGAGAAAATCTGGCAAATGCAGAAATATCCAAGTGAAAATTTGTTCGGGATACCCACCGTCTCTTGCTTAGCCTCCAGCAGTGGGTCTCCATCACACACGACTCCTTTTCCACGGAGCAGGGTGGCCAGCCTTCATGTGCTGATGCCGTAATAAGGCACAAAATATTAAATAAGGAGTGAATATTACTTGTATGAAGAAATCTTACAGAAGCAGATTAAATTATATGGACTGAACTAGTGAAGTTCTCCATAGTTTCAGCTCAAGACGATAAGGGAGCATTACACTGTCTAGTCTGTAGTCACACGCCATTAAGTTTCACTGACTTACATCTACATTAAGCCCAAAGATTTTAGCTACATTCAAGCATCGCAAACCACACATGACTGAACTTGGTGCTAGAAGCGAAGAACTGGAAAACTCACCGTTGTTTGAGGCCCCACAACCATTTCCACAGCAATCACTAATCCACAGAGCCCTCATGAGGACCTGATCTCCCACCACTTTTAGCAGGGTTTTTTATAGCATCACTTGCCATCGTCATTCTACATACCAAAAGGAAAGCTGTCTTCATCAGATTAATTTCAAAAAAGCCAAACAGCCACATTTTCTCCACCCCAAGGACACTGAGGCAGGATGAACACATACATACAACACAAAGCTCCAAGAGGTACTAGGACATCCAGGATCTGATTTGCAGGTTTCTCTCCTGTTTTGGACAGTTTGGCTCACACTTCCTATGTAAACACAAGCCAAAAATGCTTCTGCCACTTTTTAGTGCTGCCAGTTAGTTTTGCTGGTAATAAATTACATTATTTGACTCATTTCACTTTTAAACACGCTGGTGTAATGTGATGCTGTGCTAGCTATTGAACAAGGAGAATTTAAAACAAATCTAATTGAATTAATTTATAAAGACAATGCAATGGTGAGAAGCTGCTTCCATCCCTTTGTCTGTTCATTTAATGGGAACAGTCACTTTTGATTTCTACCCATTATGAAAATCAAGTGCTAAAGGTACACTTGTATGCAGCTCCCAAAGATTTATTTTCAAATAACACATCTGCAGACCTTTAAAGCTTTTCAGATGAAAAATAGGGTAGGAATCTCCTGTTCTGGGGTAGAAAGCTACTGTTTTGCAGTAGATCTTAAGTCAGGAATGGATCATCTTGCAGGCTGGGACATAGACTTGTTGAGCCCTTCATGCCCCCACATCACAGAAACCAAAATCCTTCTGTTAGCATGTGGAAAGGGTTGTTGGGAGCTGTAAGTGCTCATGCATCACTCCATCACATCCAAAGAGAGCAAGGAAATGGTGCTATGCTATAAGCTCTCCCGTAGCTGACAGTAATTCTGGAATTTGACACGGGTAAGACAAGCAAAATTACCATTCACATCGCATAAAAATCAGGAAACATGTTGTGTCTCTTATTTAACCTTCCTCCTCCTCTCACATTTCTTTTTATTCAACTCGTATCTTGATGCACTTACTGTTCATTCATTTTTCATGGATTTGGTTTCCATACTCTCATGCAGATTTAACTGCTCTCAGTCTGTCATTTTTTAAATCTCCCTTCTTTTAACTTTCCTTGCAGCATATTTACCCTTTCGAGCCTTGTCTTGCTGTCAGTATTTTTATCCCATAGTCTCTCTATCACACCACTGAGGCTCCACACCCAGCCCAACTGCAAGTACAATCCTCTTGCCCACCCCGGGTTAGCAGAGGCTGGTAAGAACTCTACCTCAACAGCAAAGGAGATTATACATGTATTTAAATATGCCAATTCATGGCCCTGCAAAACGCGAGTGGGAATTTCTTGGTGTCATTACAGTAGATGTCCCCACTGAGACCAGTTGGACATGTTCGAGCTACCCCATCCCAAAGAGACAGTGGGAAGAGGAGAGAGGAGAGAAGAGAAGGAGAAGGAGAAGGAGAAGGAGAAGGAGAAGGAGAAGGAGAAGGAGAGGAGATCCTCTGACATGGGGACCAATGTGTAACATACATTGGTGACAGTGGCTTAAGAGCCTTAGTTAGGTCTCTGGGCTCTGCTGCAGTTTTGAGTCATGTACCTAAATACTAGCACTAACTTCAGCTCACAGTGGACTAAAGAAGTACAATTTATAAAAAGTACACGTACGAGACCAGCCCAGACATATCTGAGACTCCATCAACTGTACATGTCGTGGACGTGAGCTGTAAAATGCATACTCAGCTGTTTGTAGAGGTTAAGGTTTCTGCATACATTCAAATATAAATCTGGCTTGCAAAGAGCATCTGGTCTCATGCAACACTTGTTTTATGTATCAATGACAACTGCAGAATTTCAGATGGCTCCTTGGAAGCCATTCACGAGCTCTGCTCAGAAAATTCAAACTCCCTCCCATACACCAGAATGTACTACATATATGTCAGCGCCATAGAATTAAGGTTAGATAAAGAGATCATTAATAAACCTTGGAGAAACGTTACTGATCTGTGGAAATTGTAATGACAACTCCAAATGATAAAATACAAAACAACTCTTTGTCACTCCATCACTATGCAGGTTTTCACCAGCAGGGATGATGGGTTCAGTTGAAAAGGCAAAGTCTTAACTTCAGTAATGGTTTCATGTAAAACCTTTCCGTTGCAAGATAAGATTATTATGGACTTGCTTATTAATTAGGCAGGCATCTTTGCAGCCGTGAATAAATTTCACAGAAAGCAAAGAAGCTTTTTATGCCATTCTGTTAATCCTGCAGAAAAATCATCCCACCTGTCCCTATCCCATATGCATGCTCCAGCCATTAGACTGAAATAGCAACTAATTACATCAAAAATCAAGTGCTAATTATGCCAAAAGATAACATTTCACCTAAAGAAGTCTGCAGCTCCCCTGGAAAAAAAAAAAAAAGAACAACAGCTCTTTTGCTCCCATCAGTGGCATCTTGCAGAGAAGGCTGTTGAATTCTTACTCCCAAGATCAACAACAAATCTTAATCTGCATGCTAACGGGCAGGTGGCAGTGAGCAGCAATAGCTATGGAAATGAGATGAAGTGCTGCACCTTAGGAGGAAGCTTTGGCTAAAAGCGAGGCCACATTGTATCATCCACTGCCTTCTAATTTAGCAGTGCTCTAAATGATCTCGTAGATGCCAGCTCCTTCTCCAGCCTCTCTTGCCTTGGTCAGGCAGAGAGGGGTTGCACAGAGATGTCTGTTTAATGGGTCCCTTTCCATTGATTAGGAGCAGTGTCGGTGGAAAACGGAGCAGATATCATTAGACTTCATTACAGAGCGCAGCTCATCTTACAGCTGGCAATGATGAGGCTGTCAGCATCGTATTTATTCGATAATAATGGGTAAGCTTTGCAGGGCTGATGCTTCTTGCAGGGGAGGGGGGATGGCTTTTTTCACTGAAAACACAGCAGTAAACGTCAGAGGAACAGTGCTATGCTTCCTGTTCCCTCAGGATTATGCCATGTAACAGGGGAAAGTCGGATGCGCTATGGGTTGGGTTCCTTAGTCTCAACGAGACACCTTCTGCAGCTCTCTGGGATGGGGACAGAAGGAGCGCCCACGCTGCAAAGGCCCTTGGGCACGCTGCAGCCATCAGAGCTCAGCTTTTTTATCCCCACAATATTTTGAAAGGATCTCACTGCAACTCGTTGATTAAAAGGCATCCCTGTGACATGGGCTCACAGAAAAGCTGAGCAGTCGAGTGTCCAAGTTCCCCTATTGCTTTCTTAACCACAAAACAGCTAGATAGACCTGCTCTGAAGTGGACATCATGAACCTAAACAACTAATGTTAGCAAAGTGCTTTGATGCTCTTAATCTCTCCTACTCTTCTCCTGCAGCAAAAGATAGTTGGGGCTTTTGGTCTTTTACGATAGATGCAAAGTTTATTAGACATTTCATGGACTGTCCTGTGCCCTGAGGTGTCTGAGGGATATGGAGAGGAGCTCTGTGGGCTCGTCTGCACCAAAAAGCTTGCATTTCCAGGGACCTGGCCTCCCCGACACATCGGTCCTTCCAATCCTGCATTGTTATTCTTGGCTAGAAAGCAATATAGTTAACACACACAGCGATTATCATCAGGTATTCACAAAATGTCACACATTCCTATGGCACAGTGGAAAACAAAAATGTTCAGGTTTATGTCAACGTGTTAACAAAATGAAATAAACACTGTGTTAGGGCCAGTAAAAGATTGCAAGTCAAATCAAAGTATTTTATATATTTCACTATACCAACCCTGTGTTTCCTAAATTTCATTTCAGTTCTACTATAGTGTTATTTCTTTTTGGTTAGGCAAACAAATAAAATTCTTTAGTCCCTTGGCACTGCAAAGACAAACCTGTGTCAAAATAGATTTGATGTTCTGAAACCTGTCTCCCACTTGCTCCAAAGTGGGGCATGTCTCTGCAAAGGTCTTTCTGCTTCTTCTATGGGATTAAGAGTTTAATTTCACAAACTCAGACATGATGGAGGCCTCCCCTAGGTGAAGAGAGAGGAACCTTCAATCCATCCCTTCCTTCACCCAACACAGCATAGATTAATTATCAATATCTGCTCACTAAAACAATGACGTATCATGATTTCAACTTACTTCTACCTTCCTAGTGTTTCTCTGTGCATTTTTATTACATATTTGCCTCATCTAAACTTTTACTTTGATTTCTTTTCAAGTTTTTAAAACACTCTTTTCTTCTTTCTTTGTCTGAGATGAGATATGCTACAAGATATACAAAACCTCGGTATCTGGGCACAAATGCATAATAACCCACCAATCCATCATAAAGTATCTTATCAGTGGCAACAAAGCTGGAACAATGATATACAAAAATGACACAACTTTTTTACCTACATCCTTCCAGAAGTTTTTTTTAGGGGGAAGGAGACCACAGGCAAGGACAAAATGGTCAGAATCCTGACTCCAACTGAGTTTCCTATCTGCTTCATGTTGTTTCAGGTATGAGCAAAAATGAAAGAAATGGAAGAAATATTGCCGAGTATCCCCCTGTTATTATTCTCCCCACTAAGACTCCTGCAGTTCTGTTATCCCAAGACTTTCTGTGCAGATCGAGCACTCAGAGGCCTCCCTCCAGCCTTGGGTTAAAATCCTGACTCTAAACTTCCTCTGACCAGAAGAAGGACTTAAACAGGAACTCCATTTCTTTGGTCCATCACTACACTTACGTCGTATCTTATAGGTCTATCTTTAATCTGCATGAGAAGTTTAAGAAGAAGGATCGTGTTTTACATAATTGAAAAAATAACAGCAAATTCAGAAAAAAAGAAGTGTTGTATTTCATTTTGTCTTAATAGTCCCTAGGAGTTAGCCGAGTTGGGAGTAATATACAATTTATTTCCTGCATTACTGAAGGAAAAGGATACATGCTTATCGTGTACATGTTACTCTACCTTTTATGTCACTTAATTGCTCTTAATACCATAACAATTGTCCATACCCTAAACACAACTTTAACATAACTAAAAGCCGCATATGGATGTTTTGAGAATGCAGCTCCTAACCTCTATTTGTTAATCCCAGCAGGATGATTAATGAGCGATGATCATTCGTTCCACCACTATCCTTACCAAATACCGCTGACCTGAAAGCTTCGGTGCCGCGATCTCGCTTCACATTTTCCATCTGGCCGGCAGGTTAGCGGCAGCAGCCCCGTCTCTGGGACTGCAGCCTGCAGCGGGGCCGGGTTGCCCCACCACAGAGAGGACAACAAGGTCCCTAAGCCATTTATGATCCACCACAGTTTTGTGGGAAATCCCTCTGGCGTTTCCCTGCACTCCAGAGCCTGGGTCGCTTTTCTGGACTTGTTGGGAGAAGACCCCTTTTTCCTCGGCTCTAATTCATCCCGATTCACTTTCCCGGCAGCGATTGCGTGAAACAAGGTGGCAGATAATGGCAAAGGCTGGTAACTACCTGACGATAGCCATCCATATATCTTTAAAGAAGAAGCATTGAGGAGAGATAAGATGTTATCCCAAAGTTAAAACACTCATTAGTGTTTTATTTACCTTTTTTTTTCCCCTAAGTCTATTCACTTGTCTTATCCTTTTGAGTCATCACCTCTCTTTAACATCTCCGATAAACCCACAGCAAGCAAGCTCTCAAAGGACGGCAGCACCAGTGCAGATCACAGGTCCATCCAGCCCCTACCCTGTCTCTGATCATCAACAACACTGGGAAATACAAGGTAATCCTATAGAAATAACTGCCCTGAATATTGTCCCCGCTCCCGTCAAACTGCAATTTGTTAAGGTCCTCAGCCTGAGGGTATCTTCATAGAAAGAACATTTGAAATGTATTTGTAACTACCTGCCTCCCTTCACCTTTTCCCTCTTGGGTCTCTATCAGCATTTTTTTTTTTTATTATTATTTAACTGAAAAAAGGGGAGTACATTCATAGATAGAACATGTCGCAGGGGTGACTAGTGGAGTCTCATTGATTTCAGTATGAATACAAGCTTCTCACCACTTTGCAGTGTCAGGCCTCAGGGGAACAATTGAAAGAATGAATTCATATTTATTGTGGGTTTTAAGGCCTGTTAGGTTTTATTTCTGTCAGCCACAATGGTGTCTTTTTAACTAAGATGAATTATAAACATATGAAAAGAAAATACTGATTGCAGCAGAGAAAGCGAGTAGATACATCACAAACAGCTTCATCTCAAGAGCAGACATGTGGCATGTGTGTTATTCCATCAAAAATGCAACCAGAAGCACAAGAAAGATATTTATGGTTGGCCTGCAAAAGTTGTATGTTTAAACCATGCCATAACAGGAAGAGAAGGCTATAAAGGATATTGTAACGATCAAGGCAGGCTATACTTTTCTTGCCTTGTATCCTTGTCAATACTTCTTTTTTTGTTGTTGCTCTTTAAATGGGCAATAATAAGGACTCCACCTGATCTGAAATACAGTTTTTCAAACCAATGGAGAGAGTCTTATGTCCCCATAAAATCGAAGAAGAAATTTGTTTACAAATCTCATCATCATGGCCTCAAAGCATGAGCACAGTTTATCATTTTCTACCAAATTTCTAAACAAAATTTAGACAACGGGGAGAAGAAAAGTTAAAATAATCCCAAGCTTTCATGAGCTTTTCCTTGGTAGGAAGATCCACAGCCACTGCCGAACACTTATTCCTTCAAAATTCTTGTTGACTTTAACTGAAGTTTGTTAAAGCCGACAAATCAGGAGTCAGGGAGGCCTCCAGGACGCTTTTCTGTATCTGCTATGTACGCTTTTAAATGCTGAGCATGGAAAATTGTTCAAATATTACACTGATCTGAGCAACAAATATCTCAGTTGCTGGAGCTGGTGGTTCTCTTGAAGGTTGTTTAAAGGAGTTCCTCTGCGATTTCTGTGATAATGTTAATTTAGGTCATTTGTTTCCATGTATCGGCATATGTTCTCCTTACGTTACTTGACTGCATTCAGTTCCACCTAATGAACCACAATCTAGCAGACTGCACATTTGTTCAACATCCCAGGATTCATTCAGAAAATGATAATGATTGTGCCAAAATGTTTGCATCCAGTTCTACCAAAACTTGAACTAAATCATTATTTTACTACTGACCAGACTATATTACTTAGTTTGGGCTAAATTACTGCATTTAAAAGTTCAGGCATTACTTCATGTGGGTGAAGAAGGAATCTGCAATTCTGAATTTTATTGTCATCCAGGTGCTTCTGAAAAAGTTACTCAGCTTTCACTCCATTAATGGTCTTCAGCCCAATCTTGGGCACTGTCTGCACGTATTCTAACCAATTATTTCACCTTGCCAGCATGCGTTAGTTGCAGTGGTGGCAGTTTGACTGTTCGCTTGCAGAACTGCCAAGGGGAAAAATACTTTCTGAAGTCAAAAAGTGTTAGCCTAATTTTGTCTTAGGAAGCAGCCCTTGGAGCGATGCTAAATAGTCTGTAAAGGTCCCCGTCACCCGTTGCGGACGCTGGCCAAGCCCGGAGGTGGTGGGGAGTCGTGAAGCCTCGCTCGTGCCAGGCAGGGGACGGCAGCGGGATGAAGGATTTCCCAGGGCATGAAACCAAAAATCAATCAGCTGAATTCAAATGTCTCTTCGGGCCTTGTGTGCAATACAACCCTCCGCTCCCTCGGGAGACGCGATGGTGCTGGGCTCGTTCCTGATTGAACTACGAGGGAGACAAACGACCTCGGATTTGTGCCTGTGGCAGCACCATCGGTACCGGCCAGGTCTAACGTGCCTGTCTATGAGTCAGCCCTTTCAAGGGTGGCAAAGGAAATCAGGGCGGCAGGCTGCCAGCCCCCTCCTTCTCTCAGGTTGATTTTTCTGGCCTGATTTGACCAAATTACTCGTATTAGGGGCTCTGATACTCACATACCTTCCTCTGACCCTTCCCTTTGCCCTACCTCGCAAATAGTAGGGCACTGCTCTGCCATCCCTGTCTACCCACACCATCCCCTTCCCTGCCGCTGACCTCACTGCGCTTTGGGACAGCTGAACCCCTGTGGTCCTGCCAGACCCCAGCCCCATGGCCCGACCCAGAGGGTTTTAATTCCCACAGTGGCCCTGGAGCTTGGCAGTCCCAGCTATCTCACTCGATCCTTGATGGCTTGACAGAAATTTCTGAGTTTAGGATTTCCCTTTTACTCCATGACGGGATGCTCTTGCCCTGTTTCGGAAGGTTTTGGCGCTTTGTGGAGCACAGGCAAGATCCACGGGTGCCTCCTCGGGTGGAAGACAGTTCTGGGTACAGGCTTGTTAGACAAAATAGGCACAGTGCTGGAAACACACATTTCCAGTGCTAAAACCTGATTTTTCTACCGGACTCAGCGGAAGTTAATGTAAATAATTGCCTGTGTTAGTCCAAAGTAAGGACTTGCACTCTTGCAATGTGCTGACTTCGATGTGCAGTAACGTGTGGGTTTGCTGGGCTCCTGAAGGCGTTTTAATTTTGTTTCCCAACATCTGAGGGACTTTGCATAGAAGCTCACGGTCCTGAGCAGTTTAGGGGGTGTTTATGTGTGAGATGTTAGGATAAAATGCATATTGCTTTTAGCTGATTATAATTTGTCTTTCAGTTTGGCCCACAGCTCAAAGGTAGCCATCAAATATTTTTAGTACCATCATAACAACTGGTCAGAAGTTCAAATTCAAGAGCATGAAGAATTCTTTGATAGATGTACAAGATGCCACATAAATATGATCCCAGGTTCAGGAACCAATAAATCACAGGAAAAAATAATTTAATGTTACCTCTTATTTTAGAGGAAAAAACAATTTTTTTAACCTTTCTCTTAGGGGGTTAACAAACATAATTTAACTTAATATCAAACATAAAGAAAGATGCATAAAACATAAGATTAGAAGGCTTTGAGAGAAGCTGGATCTTTCATTTAGTCCTTTTATCTCATCACTCAGTAATTTGAAGTGAAGAAACGCTGTTGGCACTGTTTAGCAACAATTCATCAATCTTTTCTCAATGAAAGTCAAGTGCTCCTTACACCAATCCCAGATTTTCGAGAGCCTCCTTTCTTGCTTTGACTTTTAACTCTGGCTCCTCACAGCATTTTTTCGTTGCAGAGCAGCGTGGCAGGTTGGGGTAGCAGCAGAAGTGGCAGATTAGCCAGTCCTGCTGAGCAAGGAAACTGCTATTGCCAATCCTCAGCAAGAGAATTAATAAATGCCCTCATTAAAGCAACTTTAGGAGCTGGATAATGTTTCATATATTTCAGAAAAAAACATTTTACACTGGAAACCAACAGTAATCCCACAGCCCCTTAACACAGGCAAAACATTTACCTAAGTGAATAGAGCAGGTTCAGATGGCAACGGAAATCTGGCATAATGCCACTAAATTGCATTACGGAAACTTGGGATTTTCTGTTTTAACAGATCAGAGTCTAACCTGGCGAATGGGGGACTGAGGCCATTTAATTCTCACGCGCAGAGATCCTCAGGTGTAAAAGGAACATCTCACCGAGGTGGCTTATGTCGTGCCACATTGGAGGGATATGGGAAAGCACGTGCTGTGCCTAGAGAGTTTTTCTAAACACTGGCTTATGTATCATTAATAGCAAACAGACCATGAACTTTGATTTTAATATAACACTACTTAGTTGTAGCATTTGCCATTTAATAAATGCCAAAAGCAATAATAGGCTAAAATCTGGATAAGGGCTTTTTTATAGCAAAGGCTATTACCACTGCATCTGATGGGTCCATCTCTGCATTATGGCTTAGCTTTTGGAAAGGGCAATGGCATGAATAAACGTCTCGTGCCGTGGCCAGGTTCCCTCCTCCCTTCACCCCAAGCAAAGGACGCAGGAGTGCTGAGCTCTAATAACGCGCCTTTCGTTGACTCTGCCCAACCAGGCTTTTATCCGGCACAAACGACTTTGTCGTGATGGATGGCTACAGCTTACAGTGCCCATCTCATCTGCAGGCAGAATTTGGAAGCCCCCCTTCACCGGCAGCATCCTGATGATCGTATCATTACCGCATGCTGAACTCATTAGAGGGAGAGGAAAGAGAAGATGAGCTGGGATTTATGAACCACCTCCTAATCTTGTTGTGTCGAAAAATAAATTTGGTTTTTCTTTGCGGGCCTGACACATCCTGAACTTTTGTTCCTTATTGTCATGGTTTAACCCCAGCCAGCAACTAAGCACCACGCAGCCGCTCACTCACTCCCCCCCATCCAGTGGGATGGGGGAGAAAATCAGGAAAAGAAGTAAAACTCCTGGGTTGAGATAAGAACGGTTTAATAGAACAGAAAAGAAGAAACTAATAATGATAATGATAACACTAATAAAATGACAACAGTAGTAATAAAAGGATTGAAATGTACAAATGATGGGCAGGGCAATTGCTCACCCCCCGCCGACCGACACCCAGCCAGTCCCCGAGCGGCAAATCCCTGCCCCCACTTCCCAGTTCCTAAACTAGATGGGATGTCCCATGGTATGGAATACACTGTTGACCAGTTTGGGTCAGGTGCCCTGGCTGGGCATGAGAAGCTGAAAAATCCTTGACTCTAGTCTAAACACTACTGAGCAACAACTGAAAACATCAGTGTTATCAACATTCTTCACATACTGAACTCAAAACACAGCACTGTACCAGCTACTGGGAAGACAGTTAACTCTGTCCCAGCTGAAACCAGGACACTTATTAAACATGAACTCGCCTCAAAGGTTGGAAACTCAGGCAGGCTTCTTTTTATGTTTTTAAGGTCAAGGAAGGAGAAGGAGAACAAAACCAAGACAAAAATACCCTCTTAGAAAGAAACTTAACTTCATTGATTATGTCAGTGAAGAGCAGATGCAAAAAGACGCTGCTAACAGAAGACATCAGGTGTGTCTGTTGAGGAAAAATAAGATGAAAGTGGGGATAACTCGTTTAGGAGGTCTCCAACTATTAGTGAGGCACAAGCAGTTTTAAAACATTTAAGATTTAACTGATTTTAACAAAAAAAGAAAAAAAGAAAAAAAGGAGTAAGGAACAGCAGTTCATTCAGCCAAGAATGAAGGATGCAACTTGGTAAAAGCCCGTGCAGCAACAGTCTCCATACAGGTGGATCGACAGCCGCACTCCTCGCCCTGGACGGGTCCGTGGTAATTCCACAGGGCTCCCACACCAACCTTTCTGACGCTGCAGCACTTTGGTAAGAACCTCTGATCTTTCAAATAAATGACTTTGGACAAATCATGCACCTGTGGTCACAGCCCTTGCTTCAAAACACCGGGGACAAGGCACTGCCACCCCATGATTCGCTGGGAAATCCTCAAGAAATAAATCAGCAGTCAGGCTGTTTCCTAAGCCAACAATCAAAGCAAAGCTAAACATGGCTAATGGACTCCTGAACTGTCATTTATAAAAGAACAGCAGATTAGGCAGTAATTTCTTCACAGAAGTACCTCTTGGTGGTTTCTATCAGCAAACATCTCTTTTAAAACACTTTGAAGATGCTCTCTGGGCTTCACACGTAAACTGAATGAAGGGCCCACTTCTTTCAGAATAATTCATATGAACTCTTTCTGGAGCTGTGAGAAAAACTAAATTCGTAAACCAAAGTTAACCGCACCCAGAGCATCCTCCGGGAGCCCCAGAATGCCAAAGCACCGACGGCATCCGCGTGTCCCCCCCGAGTGGTCACAGCGCGCACAGATCACTGCAGCGCTCATCCAGACGCACAGAAATGTCCTACGCAAATGTCATATGCCCTGTAATATTCTTGGCAGGTTCAGCTTTGGGATTTTCAATGCAAGTCCCGTAATAAATCTTGCCACGCTTCCGCGGTCTCCTTATGACAGTATCACACACAGATCTGCTTCATGTATTACCACTGTTTCGTGGAACCCAAATATACTCTTAGAGCAGCAGTGCTACTATAAACACAGGTATCAGCAAATTCATTCTGTATTATGACTGCCATAAATCTATCAGGACTTGTCAGCTGCAGAAGGGCCTGAATTGTCCATAAAGCAACAGTGCTTAAAGCTCAGAAATCTCAGTAACATAAAAACAAAATCAAAGGCACACTGCTAAATGTTGCAGGTCAGAAATGGCCCAATTTTTTAAGGAAAAAAAAAAAAAAAACAAAAAAACCAAAACCAAAGTAACAATTCCCTTTCTCAGCAGAGAGAGGCAGCTGACAGATGGACTGTGCCGTTAAATGTCAGCACTATAACTCAAACCCCAAGCGCAAGCAAACAGCCCCACTCATGGGTCTGCTTACCGCAGCCCATTAACTGCCCATGAATCTCACCGCTGCTTCGGCCTCACCCACCTCAAAGAGCTTCTCTGCGCATCCTGTGGGTTCACAATATCTAACTATAGTGACTAATTCATCACTAATTCATCACGTCTGGTATTACAGGCTTCTACTTCTTCAGGATTTAAGGACATGAGGCAGGAAAGCAGCAAAATATAGACTGAGAGTGGGATGCCAAAAGCTCTATCCCTAAATCAGTTAGGAGCACAAGCCCTGTTAGTGACCAGCTCCTACATCTCCTGAGCGCTGTCAGGAAGAATAACCTTTGGTTTCAGATATTCCACCCAAGGCCACACATCATATTAATTACTGACGCAAAATGACCTCTTAGCCTTCACTTCATGCAAACCTGTTTGAGCAAGGGTTATGATTTCTGAAATTATCTCATTTCTGTGTTTTATATTAAAAACATTTGTTTCGAGGGTTTTATGTACTGTAGTCTGCACTTGGTTGCAGTAGATTACTGAATATTGCAGACTGGTCCCACACAAAGAGATCCGGTGAGCAAAAGAGGGGTGCAATAATGCACAAAATTAATAAAGTTGTGCCTCAGAGGTGCAGAAGGCTCTCTTTACAGCCCTCTGTGCAACCCAAACCAACATCTGCTTCAGCACCATCCACAAGAGGAATTCTCTAGGATTCTGCTGATTAAAGCCAGGCGCTGAAATGGAGGATGGGCGTTTCAGGATGGCTTGCATTCATTTTGCATGAAGCAAAGGTGTGATTGCATCTCATTTGACTGCACTGCCAGCACAATGGAACAGGAGGCAAAGAAAAAAAGCAGCAAGTGTAACGAATAGAAAAGCCTTGGGTTACTTTCCTTTAACAAGGTAATTCTGATGGAAAAAGCAACGCACTTTAATCATCTAAGCCGCGCGCTACCTCTTCTACCTAAAAGAAATGATTTCTTGTCAGACATAAATGGTCATGTTTCACTGAAGGAAGTTGAGTCTCACTGGGGTACATAACGAGGCAAGAAGGAAGAACATTATTGCCTGGGACAGCTGAAGTCGAATTGGATAGCACACCACAAAGGCACCTGGAAAACACACAATGGGGAAAAAAATCTGCGCTGACAGGTAGGGAGGAATAGATTAGATGACCAGAATACCCTCTCTATCTCGACTCTTTATTATTCTATGAACCTGTTTGATTCTCAGGAACAGTTCAAATTCCTATGCCAACAAAGGATGGGTTTAGCTTGGCAAAGAAAAAGGCAAGCCTCTGATTTTTATTATCCCTGTATCTCCTTTTGACAGAGCTCCTCAGGTGGTGATGCGAATAGCGTATTGCAAGCCACAAGAGAAAGGGTGGGCTGGGGCCAGGATGGTAATCAGAGGTGGGGAAATGGAGTAGCTCTTCTATCTTGCACAGAGACAGTAACACTCATTTTAGATAATGTGTCTACAGTAACCCAAATAATCTGGATCATAGGGAATGGCAAGTATCAATCTCAGCAACAGCTAGAAAGGAAGCATCGCCCAAGAGGAGGCAGCCAGCAAAGCAGATTGCTATCATTACGGTGATGAATGGGAAATTCTCCACAACGCTACAGGTGTAGGACGGGGAACAACTCACTCGTCTGCAAAATCACAAGTAAGAGCTTTGCAGGTATCTCAGTGCTGCCATGCCGTAAAGCTGTCCCAGCCTCTTCCGTGACCCTACCCAACAGGGCTGCAGGAGCAAGGGAAAGGGAGAGAACAGAGATTCCCTATTTTAGTGCTTTTATCTTCTTTGCCATCCATTAAAGAACAGCAGAGAAACACCACAGATCTCTCCACCACTGGGAGTGCGATGGATGCTCTTTACAGAGTACAGCCTCATGAAGCAGAGATGTTTTTTCCTACTTACACACAGGTGGGCATGGA
This sequence comes from Haliaeetus leucocephalus, assembly GCF_000737465.1. NCBI lineage: Eukaryota > Metazoa > Chordata > Aves > Accipitriformes > Accipitridae > Haliaeetus > Haliaeetus leucocephalus. Next base: position 2,799,966 of record NW_010973302.1, on the reverse strand, counting down.
TTAAGGCACTTTGGAGAGGGAGTTTCTGACGGCTCCAGTACAGAAAAGCAATTGGTCAGTTGGCAGAGACAATTTTTGGAGCAGCAATTTTCTAAGTGGGAAGGCTAAGCAGGTTAGCAGATTACAGAAAAGACTTAAAAAGCATCAACACTGCTACTTGACGCTAAGATGACAACAGCAAGGGGTGGAAAAAGTCAGAGCGCCCTTCTTCTGAGCTCAGCTAGGAGAGGAGTGGGTGGGATGATCTGTCTACCAAACAGCAGGAAAACTACTAACAGTTGCAGAGGCAAAGTTGACCGACGGCGGGAGAGAACGGGAAACACGGCATCTTTGCAAAGCCTGGAAAAGTTTGGAGGAAAAAGTTCAATGCTGGCCAGTCACGACTAATAATAAATAGTGGTGGTTGTAGATTTGTGTCTATACAGATATGTACGATCCATGGATCTGCTTGCACCACCTCTCAGAGTGCTTATATTAATGACCTCCTATCAAATGGTAAGACTTTCGATGAGCTAAGAGCCACGAAGAATTGAAGGATTTGAAGCCTCACGGGCTTTTCAAATAAGCCTGTTCTGGAGGTGCTGCTGTCTGGGTCTCAAAGAAATGAGGCATTTTACTTTTTTTTTTTCCTTAATAAGTGGAGAATAAAACCAGATTAGAACAAAAAGAACATGAGAAGACTTTATGGAGGATTGAGCAAACCCTCAAGATCCTATTTCTATTGCTCTGTACGTGCTTCACGAAAGGCACGATTTATTCTGGTGTCACAACAGATGACAAGCAACACCACCACCTGCAGCCCGGTGCTTTCGCCTTGGCCAAATCCTGCCATCTAGCCAAGAATAAAAAAGACCACTTTTATCAATGCCACTATAGTGCACTTAGATAACAGAAAATAGATGAAAGTTAAAAAAAAAAAACTTTTTGGTTTTATTTTGTTAGGATTTCAACTTCAAAGGAAAACATGTGGTTTAGACTAATACGGTACACCAAGCACCTGGAATCTGTGGCTGAACAGCAAATGTGCTCATACATACAGGAATCAGAGTCTATCAGTTACAGTGCCATCTTACTTTAGCACCCCATGGGCATCTCCAGGCTGGATCAGGGAAGCCAATGCATTACTAAAGAAACATTAAAAGCAAGCAAACAAGACGTCGAAGATAAGCAGTGGTCAATGGAAATTTCACGAGACGTACAAGGATCAGCTAACAGGAGACGCGATGTTTTCAAAGCCTGGACAGCAGTGGAAAAAAAGCATCCTGTCAGGGAGAGAAAGATAAAAGTGGTAAACAGGGCAGCAAAAGTGAACCACAGATAAAATAGGGAAGAGGAGAAATCAACAAAGGCAGATCTGACATTTCCAACACTCTGCTGAAATGCACTTAGGTTTGGGGGATGTCAAGGGCTGAGAGTGTATTTTCTGCTGTGAAGCTTAAAAGGACCACGCCACAAGAGTTTGGAAACCAAAGTCTCTGTCACCTTCACGTTCTGCCAAGTGAAAGATTCATCAAGTGATTTGAGATATTCAGATATATGCTTCTCTCTGGCAAAACGCATCAGATGGAGAGCAAATCTGCCTGGTTAGGAGAGGCTTTTCTTTCTGCTTTGTATGCTCACATTTCATATGAAAATGCTTTCCATGCATTTAAATAGGGTACTGATGTCATAGGCACTCCAGAAAATCCTCTCAGTGTCTGGCAGTAAAAGGATCATAAATATTACCCCAAAAATGCTAGACAAGGATAGCACAAAGTGCTACAACGACTGCTAAATGCCACAATGATCAAATCAGATGCGGCGCGCCAAGAGGACCCCCTTTGTTCCGGAGCTCTCCTGCGGCACCCAGCCCCTCCCCGGCTGCGCTATTTACACGAGGTGACATCAAGGCAGGACTTAAACCTGGCTCATATCCCTCAGACAAGTGGATTCCCACCAGCTTTAATCACACTGCTCCAGCTGGGCAGGAAAGGCAGGAGCAGCCACAGCTTTCGGATTGCTGCTGTTTCTGAACGACTCCTCTCGAAGACGACTCAGGCAGGGTGCTGGCCGTGCAGCAGCTACAGGAGTAGATTTGCCCAATTTGGCCGGCGGAGAGGTCCCGGCAGCCCCAGCAGCACCGACGCAGCACCGGGATAAGCTCAGCAGGCTCCTTCCTGGGATTTAGCAATACCGGGACTAGCTGGTTCAAAGCTACCCCGGCTCTGGCACCACGAGCTGGCCTCATGCGCCGATCTCTGCATCAACATAAACCAGCCCAGCAGGGTATGACCCTCCTGGTGTAATGCTCTCTCCTTTCTCTCTCATGCGCCAGTTCTGGTTTGGACAGGAGCTGTCACTGTCATACTGTTATTGCCTTCGCTGTAAGCGAGTAACTGTGAATGACAGGATCTGGCAAACAGGAATGTAAAGGAAGCAAATGCACACACCCAGCAATTCCCCTCAAGCAAGACTAGCTGTGAATACAGTACTTTTGGCCATCCCGACCAGCCCAAGGTATTACTTGCTATGCCTGGAACGTATTTGAGCCTTTCTGAGCCGAAAAATCCATTCTGCAACAATCTAACCACTTTCGCTGCAGTAACCAATCGAGACTATAATGACTGCAGCTAGCTGGCACAGCAGGTTATGTTTGGAGACCACTGATTCAGACCTGAAAGGCTGAGAAAAAGAGAGACAAAAAAAAAATCATTCAAGAAACTGAATAGTCTTGGGAAAGATCAGAAAGGCTGTGGAGCAGATGAGGGTCTGAGACTCACCAATGATAAATACTGGGGGAGAAGCAGCTTTGGCATCAGGAGTGAATTGAGATTTGTAATCCAAATTTAGAAGGAATCACTGTCTGTGTACTATCCCCATTCTAATTAGATGATGTTCTTAAAAAAAAAAAAAAAAAAAAAAACAAAAAAAAACCGCAGAGTTGTGCGCTGCTCTGTGGACTTGGAGCTATAAGGTGCAACGAGGCTGCAGCTGAAAAGCATCTTTATGATCTGCTGTGCAGCCAAGTGAGTCAGGACCAGTTTACTGCAAAGAAGGGCACTCACAGCACTTTGTAGATGAATTTTTATTGCTATCATCATCAAAGATGCAATGGAACTGATTAAAGTGGAGACATGTCCTAGAAAGAATCTGCATAGAAGGATAACAATTAGCAGTTTTCCTCAAATTGGCAAAGCGGCACGCACAGGATAAATTAGTGCCAGCAGTTTCATGTAGCAATTCAAGAACCACTGAGGGCAGAAAAGAGGCAGCAGCTCCTTGGTCATATATTTATCAGGAAGTAAAATACATTATAGAGAAAGTGGATTATCTAGAGATGTCATTTCTCTCACAGAGAAACATGCAATTAAAAAATGAAGATTTTTTAATATAAAATATAAGATTTACTCAGCAGCTTTTGAAACTCTGTCTCCTGATTTTGCAGCCATGCTCTGCTGAGGTCTGAGCACAGACGTTGCCTTGCTGGGCGGGGGGGGAACAAAAGAAGCAGAAAACTTTCCCTCAAGTGGGACAGGGGAAAGAGGAGCAAAGGGGGTTAGGAGGGAGTCATTACCTCCACATTTCTTTTTTTCCTGTTTTTCAAGAAGTTACAAAAACTTCCCAGGAGTCCTGCTGGGGAGTTCTGCACCCCAGACCTTGAAATATTGCATGAAAGGATGCTTGAGATGGTACCATGCATATCACCCTTATGTAGAATTGGGACTTAAATGACTTTGCCTACAGCAGATGAGATCAGACTGATTATTTAAAGAAAGAAGAAAATCCCCATGTACCAATCCTTTGCTCTCCTCGATACACTCAAAGACCCTGAGGAGGAACTAATCTACTGACCCTTTCATGATGCACAAAGGTTTCATCCAGCCTATTTTACTTTTCCTGTGTTTTTTAAACTGGATCTGTTTCAGTGCTTTCATCACATCAGACTAAATCTGACTACTCTGCCTGGGAGAGCTCCCTTGTACAATACTGGGAGACTAGGTTACTCCTCTGATTTAAAGTGGCACTGGAGATGAGGCAAGGAAAATAAATAACTTTCAGAAGAGAAAGCAGTACTTACCCACCTGGCAGTACGTGTCTATATCTGCTTTAGATATAGCAAAAGGGCTCATGGTGAGCCAGGCAAGCACAGACTGAAAAGACAAATACTGTCACGGGGAAGAAACTCCCCACCGGAGTCAGTGCAACATCCCTAGTAGTGCTGCTTTGGCTGGAAAGATAAACAAGTTGTGATCTGAGAGACAAGAAACTTCACTGCTACAAAACGCAGATAGGATGACACTGAGATAGTTTATCATTCTGTAAGGACAGTTTTAGCCTTCAGGGTTTTCACCCCCTATTTATGGCACTAATCAGGTGCTAAGGCATCAGCTTTTAACAGCAACCAGAGGCATTAACAGCAAAAGCCTTCCCATGTATCTACATTATTTTTGTGCTTCCTATAACACAGGATTCAGATAAAAAGCTTCCCTTTCCTCCCAGAGAATACAGTCTCTTCTAGCAGGAAGACTTGATACTTAGATACCTTGTCAGCAGAATCCTGGATTAATTTGTATGCAAGCCAAAAAATGGAAGGCAATGTACACAGAGATTCTCTTGTCCTCCCTAATTCTGAGTGAGAGGGAACAGGTAGAGAAAAACAAACAGCTTCTCCTAAACCAAGAGGAAAAGCCCACAAGCAGAACTTGAAGATCTTGCTGAAGGTCTCAACCTCAGCCAGTCCAGCTCAGTCTTTCCCCAGGCACAGAGAAGGAGAAAAAGCACATAGAACCCATGTCCCCTTCCTACCCGAGGGATAGGAGAACATGAGCCAGTTTGAGGAGTTCAGACAACTTGCTAGGAAAAAAAGAAAATAGATAAATTAAGAAATAATATGGCAAAGGACTGCAGTGCAGTTATTCCTGGGATGAGTGATGCATCATAACTGGAGCCCCCTAAAAGCCCAGCAACACAGCTTGCACAAAAAAGGTTTTGAAGGGTCTCCTTCCACCCTCTATCAGACTCTGTGCAAGACCTTCATTTGGCCATGACAACTTCAGTCAGTGGTATCACCTCTTTGCTACAGAAATGGGACCTTCCCCTCATTACTGACAGCACTGTGCCCGAGGAAGGTTAATCCTGCTTTCTGGACAGCTTCTGCCAAGCTCTGGGTCCCTGCGGCTGTGGGTGTCTTTGCTCATCGGGCAGAAACCAGATTAGGAGCATCTCTATTACTCTGTGGTGACTGGAGGTCCCACAAAGCTCTCAGAAGAGGAGGGGACCATTCAAGAGCATGGGAGATGAAAAAAATCAAAATATTCTTGACAATTACAGCTCTTTCTGATGACCCTAATAGTGTATAAAGATGCCTCAGCAAAGAAAAAGAAAAAGAAAAAAAAAGAAATAAAAAGCCAAACAAACGAAGTCAATGCCTCTGATGACCCAATAAGAGCATTTTTTCTGACACAAATGCACAAGTCTGATCAGGAAAAGCAGAGGGGAAAAAAAACCAAAAAAGAACATTCTCAGCATCTTAGACAACACAGACTCCCAGGACCCTGCCAAATCTGTCTTCTTTAGTAGCCTCCAACAACACCTTGATAACTATCTCCTCTGGTTGCAGCTGTACTGGAAATACCTTCAGAAGAAAGATCTTTCCTTCAGAGAGAACACTACAGAAAACATGATAAAGACGGACTTTCTTCTGTCTGTCAATTCTAAATGCCCTTAAAGATCTTGTGAACTTCAATGTAGGCAGGGCTTGAATTTAAATGCCAAGTGCAAACGCTGTCTGGAATGTACATCTCCAGCAAACAAAGGGGAAAATACTTTTGGCAAGGGTGTCCAGAGCTGTCTAGTTAAATAAGCACCTCAGGAAAAGAATTAATAAGGTGGAATAATTTTGAGATGGACCAGCAAAGAAAGTACCTTTCAGAGGTCAAAAAGTGGAGGGCTAATACTGGAACAGCTAAAAACTGAGCGAGTAAGATGTCTAAAAGGAAACCAGAAGTATTTTTAGACATATAGATAACCTGCCAGGTTAGACACTTCTTTTTACTGCTATTTAACAGTTTATACAGCTGGAACATCATCAGAGGAGATGGTGAGATCTCAGCCACAGCCTACTCCTCAGGTTAGCAATTAGGCCATTCTCGCAGCAGGAGAGAGATGTGTCTTCACATCCTCTCCGGCAGGAGAAGGAATTTGAACCTTGGTTTGAAGCATCCAAACTGAGAAGTCGACTGAGACATTGGGTAAAGACACAATGATATTCCTCCAGCAGTTTTGCCACCTTTTAATTGCTTTGTTGGGTTTTTTTCATGGACTATTTGATTTGGAGCCCAATGGAACTTTACAGACGGAGTGAACCAAAACGCTGAATGTTTCCTGTTCCAACAACTGGTCAGTCCTTCATCCTTCTGCATCAGTAAGTGGGCTGAAAAAACAGTTATTTACAGAACCGTTTACGTTAACAAGATGGGAATATATTTTCCACATCTACCCAATCTCCTTCAGCCACCCACTCTATCCCTTGAGCTCTTCACCCACGTATGTGGAAGGTAAGAGGGGAGAAGGAGTGAGGGTGGCGCTCGCTACGTCCTGTAACCGTTGCGCTCAAGGGAGGAAGACGCAGCCGTCAAGACCTCTTCACATACAACACCAGGGATACGATTCTGCACACTCCAGCAATCTGGGAAATCTATTTGACTACAGTACCACCTGCTGTCATATAGTTGGTGTGCTGATTAAAAGAAAAAAGGTGAACTTACTAATACCTGCGTGAAGACAGTTTGCTTCTCCATCTCCTTATCAGTGAGTAGAGAATCCCAGTCTAAAACAGACTTTCCGAAGACTAGTTCAGTCAAATATTATTTCCAATTGGCACTTCTATTTGCTTTATTATCTATAGCATTTCTAAAGCTCTTTTGCTCTTAAAAAATAGTCAAATAAATCAAAGTAAGGAAGCAGAGCTTATCTTTCGACTAGCTGAGTCTAAAGACTAGTTATTTTCCTCACCAATTTTACTAAATACAAAAGGAACCTGAAGCCAAAACAACAAACAGCAGACAGCTATTTAATTAAAGTAATTCCTGCCTAGATGAGGCTCACACAATGACTCCACTAAATAAGGTTCTGGGTGTTACCAAGCAGAAAAATTAGATGGCTAATAACTATGCAGGAAGGCACACTCAGTTGTAGTAAGGCTTGTGGAAGGATGATGGTTTGTGGCTAGAGGACAAAAGATAAGTGAATGTGGATAAAAAAAGGAGATAAGGAAGGTAGCATTCAAAATGCAAGGCCAAGGAAGAAGTGAAGATATGCGCCAAGACACGAGGAGAGACAATTGAGCTGCAGGGACGTGACAGGAATGAGCAGCGGGGAGATTTGTAGAGGGTTTTTCTCCTGGTTCCAGATCAGCAGTGTGAAAGATTAGTCTGTTTGTCTCCTAACATGTTAAGGAAATCCTTCAGCCAACTTCTCTTGAAAAGAATATTCACAGCCAGAGAAACGAGAAGTGGGAGCCTGGATGCTGGATGTAGGTCAGGTATTAAACCAGAGCAAGGATCTGCCAGCCTGGGGGATGGGAGAAGTGGGGAGAGGGGATCCACCAGCCAGGGACTTCCTCATTTCTCTGCAAATAGGAGGAATTCTTTTTCATTTTCAAGGAAAATTATCAACTCACAGCAGGTATTTATCTAGAATATGATCCACGTCTTTTCTCTATGCATCAGCCTATGTATCTGTAGCTTCACTGGTACAGTGATACCCATACAGATTCTCATCTACTCCTTAGGTGAATATAATTCTTGAACCTTCCTCCGAAGAAAGCAAGCGATCAAAGGAAAAGCAAGTAAGCAAGATGTCCTGGCCCCGAGGACACTCGCTGGCCCTAATGTCCCTGGCCAGCCTCCCCTGAGCCTGCCCATGGGGGGACCCCATTTCAGCCCAGCCCAGTGGCATCAGTCCCTGCCCCAGCGATGTCCAGACGCAAGAAAAGAAATATATTACGCCACATACAGCTGTAGGGTAAAGAGAGAGGGCAACACACACACACACAACCTGTTTCCAACCACCACAGCGACGGCGCTGACACCTCTCTTCGAGTGCCAGCTGACATCTGAAACAAAATACTTGGGGAGTGAGAGCTGACACCAGCTCACAGCATCTGAGGCTGCAGGTCCATCCCTTGCTGAGACAATCAGGTTTTTAGGGAAAAGTCATAAAAAAAGAAAAATTATAAATTCAGGTCTAGATCAGCTTGTGCACTTTGGCACTGATGATGCATACGAAAAAACCTTGAGGTTGAATTCCTTCCTGCTGCAAAAAACAGAAGAAAGGGGTGAAAGAGCCTGGAGAGAAATGAGAGCGCTCAGCTCTCTCCTTGCTCAGTTGGGCTCGTCACAGATTTTCCTCTAAGCCATATAAGCCAGTCAAACAAAACCAGTGATCAACCAAAAGACGTGAGTAATAGAAATGAATAATGGAATGTTCATATTAACTACGCAAAACCACCAGCTTCTAATTTTTACAGTAAATCCATTGTAGGAGTTGACACCCGGAGCAAGTTTTACCCCTTTTACTCTCATCCGAGTCCCTGTGTACTTGCAGCAGGGCTGTAGGCGTTGGCAACAGTTTCTGACGTGGCTCCTCCAATGGCTCCCTTAGAAATGCTGTCAAAGTGATCCAGGCCTGTTATGCTAACACAGTATTTCCAGTCTCCTGGAACTGTCCCTGTCACAGGAAAAGGCAGAGTCCCAGAGGAATTACACCACCAGATCAGACGTAGCCCAGGGTCTCGTCTGAAGCAGACAACAGGAGCAGATGCATTTGAAGAAGATCAAAGACACCTCGCTCTGTCCCTGCTTCATCCCCAGGTGCAATCACTAGAAACCAAAGTAGGAGACTTCATAGCCCGTCTGACATTTTTGTTAGCCTTACCTCTATCAGCTCGGGACACTCAGGCAATACACGTGCAGCCCACTGCTGCAAACTGCGAGCGTTATGCTGTGCCTTAAACAGCACTGGGTTTTTAAACGTGACACTATTATAACTACAATAATTCCTGGAACTGCAAACAGCAGCAAAAGAGGCCCATACGAAAGTAAAGGCCAAGTGGAGATGCGGTTAATTTGCCGGTGCAGACACGGAGGTGCTCTGGCTCTCTCTGCCTGCAGAGGAGCTGAGGAGGGCATCTCCAGCAGTGATACCTGCCTCAGACATCTCTGACGCCGAGTGCAATGAATCCTGTCTGCATCAGGCAAAGCAAGTGAGGAGTGAGGCATATGTTCAAAATAAATTCCCATGTTCCTACCAGAAGAGCAAACCCTGCTCCTGGCTGCTGTGCCACAACAGCCCCATGAGCGAGGCAGGCTGCACGTAGCTTAGCCAAGTTTTTTCCCAACAGCAAAGACTGTTCTGATTAAACCGCGACCAAATTTTGCAGGTGACATGGGTTAGCCACCAAGTTCTTTTAGTCATGTTACAGATTTAACCTGAAGGAAATGTCCAAAGCACACTTCAAGCGTGCTGTCGTACTCCACTGGCAATTTCAGAGCTGAAACCAGGCAGAACTAAGATCAAAATGAGATTCATTCCTTAATTTTTAATGTAAGAAAATCAATGTGCTTTAACCAAAGAAAATAAAAGCCTTGAAAAGAGTTCAATAAGAAGCACTCGTTTTGATGAAGGCACCAATAAGCAATATCAGAAAGTGCAGACTGAAGTGAACCAGAATGAGAGGAAATTGTACAATTTCGGGGTGTGTGGCAGTTATAAAACTAAAAAGTTGTGAGCTTTCCATACAGAAATTACCATTAAAATGACTAAAAAATAAAACGGATCTTTACACCACCATTTGGTTTCCCTCCTACTGAAGAATTGCTGCGACAGTGCCGAAGGTCCCAGCAGTTGATATAAACCCAAAACACATCCGAGGTTTTGGTGGAGCCTAGCGGGGAAGGAGCACAGGGGAGCCCATCCAAGCCAGTGGGCAAATACCACATTTTGCTCTTCTGCTCTGAAGCAACTGACTTCTTAAAAACGCTCTTGTACCTCCCAGGGAGCAGACCCTTAATGCCTGAGATTGGAGCCCTTATAAAATCGTTCAGGGAAGTGGTTGGGGAACGGAGAAAACTGACACTCCATAAACTGCTTGGAGGATATTTATAATACTCAGCGTCCTTCATGTACTCTTTCTGTTTTATTGATCATAAAAAAAAATCAATCCATAAACTACATATGTATACAAATATAATACGATGACGTTTCTTAAGGGAATGCCAGTACAAACTTAAACCAAAATGCACGAAAATGGATCCCGAAACGTATCTGAAGGTCTGCAGGCACTCCCCTGGCCGCAGAGCCAGGCAGCCCTCGGCAGCTGGCGGCACTGGCATCGGCACTGCCAAGGGCCAAAACTAGGTTAACGCGGTGAGTGAATCAACTCTCTTAATAGATACATGGCTAAGTTCATTGACAGGGCAATGAGGCGAAGCTCGCGGCGTAGCTCCCTGCAATATGACGGGTCTACAGATAAAAACACCGCAGTCTGCAACGCTGCCAGCTATTTAAATTTTATTGCATAAACAGTCAATCATGGCTTCTTAAAAAAACCCCACCCAAATCCCTTCATTCAGACAGGTTTAATTGATTGCTGTTCTTCAGAGAGAGTTCAGAAAAATGATAGATGTTCTTATCTAAATCCCTTCTTTTAATAGCCCTAAGTTTGCACACTACCAGTAGTATGTATTTATATATCAAAGCCTCAAGTCCTGAGGATTTTTGCTCGACTCTTGAGAAATTTCAGTATTTGATCCTGAACTAAGGATAGAAAATTCACTTGCAACCCCAACTGTAATCATTTAAAGAGAAAGGTATACAGGTGGACAGAAGAGCCGCAATGTAAAGAAGATGCACGTGGGGATCCTGTGGCCAAGCAGGGTGCTGCGAGCGGAGGATGGCCACAGCCCCTCTCCTCTGGGCAGCTCCATCCAAACCCGCGTCAGGCACGTTGCAAACTTACCGTGTGTTACAATAAATACAACACCTAGGGGAAAAGAGTGATTTCTCTGGATTAGAGCTGCAAAGACCCTATGAAACAGTTTCTCGGGGCGGTGTAACTCAGTGGCAGTCTCCACTCCGGCTCCAGCAGCCGCCCCGCGTAACCCAAACCCGCACCCACTGCAATTTGGCAGCTCACTTGTGTGGACGAGCCACAGCTGGGCATGTTCTTCATCCCGATTAGGTGTGCTGTGCTGTGCATTTGGTATTCTCTACAACATCGTTCGTAAGACGACTGTCAGCCTTTTCTTTTTTTTCTTTTCCCCCTTTTTTTTCTTTCTTCCCTGGCTATCTGTGCCAGCACGCAGCTCAGATTGAAACGCTACGGTAACCCATGGGAGCAGGAAATTTATGACACAGAAAACAGTGCTGTTTCAATAACCATTCCATTTTTTTCCCTCATTTCACATCACAGTGCTAATATTACTTATTTATTTACACGGACCTACTCTGTATATATATTCTCCTAGTCTCAACAGTACTGTAGAGCAACAATTTTTTTCTCCTCTGAAGTCTAAGATGAAAATATGACCTGACTAAAAATGTCGCATTTAGTACACTTCAGCTGTAAAGATTCAGAAAATGCAAAGAGAATAAATTTACATTATGGTAGGATTAACAGCTAATTCATTCGATTATTTCCAGATTTTGGTGTTTATCTGGGTATAGTCTTCTACCCCAAAAAAACCTCCACAGCTTCACATCCATGTTTTCACAATGATTTTGATTTGTGCATAAGAGACGGATTTACTAGCGTCTTTGTTCCCTCTTTTATTTTTTTTACCTGTCTCTCCAGTCTTAATCTCCACACCTTAAAAACAAATAAAAGAATATTAATATTTCTGGATATCTCTCTCTGCATCTTCACGACCTTCAACATACACCTTATATTTTGTCCTCTCTACTTACTGAGATTGGAGGTTGAATGTGTCATTAACATAACGATGTTGAAAAATATTTTTGTGTTACAGACAAAGACCTAAGTGATTAGCTTTTTCGGATACCACTCAAATCTATTCTACACTTAATTTTAAACATTTTTTAACCCAATAGGTTGAATTGGGCAACTCTTAGAAGAAACCAGCCTGCTAGGCACGTACCTCTATTCTTTTAGAATCACAGAATCATTTAGGTTGGAAAAGACCCTTAAGACCATCGAGTCCAACCGTTAACCTCACACTGCCAAGTCCAACACTAAACCATGTTCCTAAGCACCACGTCTACACATCAAGAGGTGACGGGCCACCCTGCTGCAGGGGTGCTCCGCCAGACCCCCCAGTCCCCACTCCCACCCAGCACCCCTGCCCCGCCAGTGCTGCTCTGCCATGATCAGGAGGCAGCGGCAGCGATGTTTGACATTTTTCTTTCCTTCCAGATCGACTTTCCATTTCAAAGTGCGGCGGGCGCGCCGTTGGTCTCCTGCTCTCTGCATTGTTCTGTCTTTCCAAATCACCATCAGGTTAGTTTGCTTTGCGTATCTTTTCCCTTCTTGGAGATCCCGAGACATCATCACAGGTAATGGATGCAGTCCAAAATGCCTGGTTGCCACCGGGATCGGGGAATGGCTGCTGCGTTGAGCTCAGAGATTATCCAGCCCTCAGACATTATAATTGGTAATATTCAGATGCCGTATGCCTTTTTTTTTTTTTTTACCACAGATGAGATGACATTTGGAAAAAAAATTAAAAAATAAAGACAGCTATGAGTCCAGATGGCTTGAAACCTACAACAAGGATGAAAAAAATGACAGATGTGTGGGGAAAGAAAGGAAGGAAAGGATGAAAGGGAAAAAAAAACAAACAATGCAGACCTGGCTGGGTAGGTAGAGCACGGAGCGAAAGAAACCTGTCGTATTTAGCAAGCCAAGCACCATAAATCCAAGAACACTCTCTTAAAACACACACATTTGCACCCGTATTTGTAAGCTGATGAGAGAAGTAGCAAAAATACTAATTTTGTGGTGTGATCATAGCCTCCGATCTCTAAAACAAGCCAACTGGTATCCTCGTCTCTATTGTGAGTACAAGATTGCGTTAGAGGGAAACACAAACCAGTGAAATGTCAAGAGCAATTAACTGCTGCATTTTTCATGCAACACAAAATGGGAAAATTTTATAGGGCTCCTATAATTAAAGTTAATAAAAATGAATATACAATTCCCGGAAGGACTGTAGGCGATACAAGTTTCTCTAGCCTCAACGTAGCCATGCCCTCCCCAGTTACCTGGTGCTCCATTAAAACACTGGAAAATGTTCTTTTGCCACATTTCCGACAGCTCTGGAGCTGAGTTTTTGAGCCACCCAGGAAACTCTCAGCAGATTTCTCTTTGTGAAATCTACTTTAAAGCAGCTTGCTCCTCACCACTGAGTGACCCTTTATTAACTCGGCAATGGTGGCAGCAAGCTGAGCAGGCAGAGAAGTGACACAGAGCAGGGACAGATGAAACGCTGAGCGGTGCGATAAGGTGCAAGACGAGGTTTTGGACCGGGCTCCTGGGGACGGGCTGTTTGAAGGCAATTGATGCTTTGTTTGTCGCCGAGGTCTGACACGAGCCCTCCGCTCCCGCCTGACCCTGGACAGCTCATGTATTACTGCATGCTTCAATTTAATGACTTTAAAACGTCCATAGAAAGCTAAAGAAGAGGAACCGTTGGCAAGTAGTGAATTTACCAAAAAGAAGCCAGTGCGGGCAGTCAGGAAACAACTTGTGTTTCCTACTGCATTTGAAGGAGAGAATGCAAAGAAAGAAAGGAGGCGAACAGAAAGAAGGTGATGTCAAGGCTTCTTGGTCCCGTTATGGTGCTGGCTTCCTTCCTCTGCCTACAGGAGCACAAGCCCTCCTCTCTCCTGCTCAGGGAAATGTCACCATTTTTAGGCTCTGAGACATTTTGGGTGCTGCTGGCCATGCCAGATACCCTGCAAAACTCATTGATCCCAAGTCCAGGACTTTAATCTCCCATCACACAGGAGAGTAGAGGGACAGGGCGTTACGCCCTCTTCTCAATACTTAAACAACTGAAAGCGGAAAAGCTCTGTGGGAAGAGCCGTGAAGGCCCCTCCGCTCCCAGAGGATTTGGGGCGCTTCCAGATGGGGTGGGGGACCGTCCCCGTCCCCTCGGTGTGTCCCACCACCACGCAGCCCCCAGCATGGGCTGTCAGAGGAAAAGCACCGGCTCTCTCCCCATCTCTTCAGTGAGGCATTTCTGCAGTCCTTCATTTCTCAGAAAGGCTGAGAGTGTAATACGTTGGTGTGAACCGAGCAGAAAATTTCTTTTGACGTTAATTGAATTTTTCAGGTGTTAATTTTTATCAGGAAAGAAAAAAAGATAAATTTTAAATCTGGTTTGATCCAACCCCCTTCTCTTTCCTTTTCAGCTGCTGAACCAGGACAGTTGTGATGCAAACACTTCCCTACTGGAGAAAGCCCTGTGGATTCTGCTCCTAGTGAGATCCCCGTACGACAGAACAGAGGACAGTGTCTATTAACCCAGGATATCTTTCAAATTTCCATCTCTTATTCTGCTAGTATTTTTAGAAAGCACTTAAATCTGTGTGAATTTTTGATCTGGGCTGTGAGGAAATACCTCCTCCAGCTGTGCCGGCTCCTCAGGAATACCTGCAGGAGGGAAGCCAGAGCCAGAACAGTGACCAAAGCCAGGCAGAGACGCAATCTCCCCGTGGGCTTGTCCACTGTGCATCCCGCAGAAAAGTGGGCTGTGTGACGGGAGGAGTGGGCACTCAGTACCACGTACGCTGTTTTGCGTGCAAAGGCGCAGTTTTACCTTTATGTGGACGGAGCAAAGAAATACCCAAATCTTGGTACGCTTCCACCTCCAGAATAACCTCGCAGGGTTGCTCCCGGCTTTGCGTGAAGCAGCTTCACTCCCGGGAGGGCTGTGGGAGTTCATTCCTGATACAATTCCCCTTTCTTCATTGTTCTTCACGACTCAAACCCACCGCCACGCCAGTACAGAGCTCCCACAACCTCCCCGTCAGCTCGGGCAGCCAAGAGCTGCCCAACCTGAAAACCAAAGCCATGCTGGCTACCTACAGGTGAGCCTTCACCCACAATCTCCTTGGGTCAGCAGGTGGAGAAATGCTTCTCAGCAGACCATCCTCTGGCTAAGAACATCATTAAAAAAGATGGAGAGAGACACAAACAAATCTCTTTCTTGGTGAACCTTGATATTCCTTCTTACGATGCAGTCGACACAAGCAGCTCCATATGCAGCATGCCATCGGCATCTGTTCCAGAACCGCTCTGAAGCGGAGTACAGAGTGCCACATGGTGTCCTGAGCCTGCTCGGACATGTATTAACAGCAGGAGACACGGGTAAGCTAGTGTGCACTGCAATCTCCCTTATCAATTCCTTTTTTCTTTTTCTTTTTTTTTTTTCTTTTTCTTTTTTCTTTGATGTTGTCTAAAAAAAGCCAAACGGCAATATCAAACAGAACAAACCTTTCAAAAGGTTTTGATAACAGCAGCCTGCCGAGTCCTTTTTAAATGCAATTATTTTATGTGGGACTAATTCAGAGATAAAAGTCAGCTCTGTCAATAGAGCTTAAATCCATTCCTTGCAAAACAGGCCCTTGAATTACTCCTGTTTTGAATAAACTCGTTGATACGACACGTTCGCTGGATAGCAGCGGTGGAATGACCCATTGTGAATCCTACTGCCATGCGCCTCACAGAGCCTGGATTGTCCCCAGGGGAAAAAAAAACCTGCAACGGCTTAACCTGGCTTGTGATGTGGCAAAGCAGAAGGAAGCAAGAGGGCCTGCGCGGCTGTTCGATCGTGGGGCTGCTTGCTAGGAGCAGCTCCTGCTCTCCGGGGGTCCGCGCAGCATCAGGGGCTCTGTAACCACCGATCGCATTCAGATTTAGGGCTTAAATTTAGCTGCTACTTGCAAGGACAGAGCACGGCCGTTTCTCATGCTTTGTTCGGAAAGACAGTATAAATGGGCCACTTATGGGAGCGCTTGTTATGTACAAGTGCTCGTACATTTGAGGATGTACCAGCACTTCTTAATTTACTCTTCAGCTACAGTTGAAATCCTCTTCTGTCAGGCAGGTTTTCTGTGTAAAACCTAGTTTGTACCGATTTCTGGGCACCTTGCCACCGGAGCTAGATTATACACAAACAAGCATGCGCGCACACACATAATCAGGGCCTGCAATCACATATTTAATCAGGAATGGATTAGGCAACCTT
The DNA here is from genome assembly GCF_000737465.1 of Haliaeetus leucocephalus. Taxonomy (NCBI): domain Eukaryota; kingdom Metazoa; phylum Chordata; class Aves; order Accipitriformes; family Accipitridae; genus Haliaeetus; species Haliaeetus leucocephalus. The sequence continues at coordinate 2,783,716 of NW_010973302.1, read as the reverse complement.
TCCAAAGTTCAAGCTGCAGACTGAAATAAAGAACCACCATGCTGAAAAAAAAAAAAAGGTGTTATAAATGGTTTAATGGACTTGGCATTAGGGATGCAAACTCACATCTTTACCCAAACAGTACTTTTAAACGCCTTTTTCAGCTGTTTCTTTTAGAAGCGATCAACCCTGGTTTACACCAGCTTGCATTTCAGTGTTAATAATATCAGCCTACAGAGTTTTAATTAAAGGAAGATCCTCCTGTAAAGAAATCGCATGACTATTTTAAGAGTGCATTCACTAGAGTCTTTTGCTGGCTGAGAGACAGCCAAAGGGGTTTCGCATTGCCGGCGGACAGTAACGCCTACCAGGTTAGGCATTACTACCTGCTGCGACCCAAACTACCTGCTGATGTCTGGGCATGCACGTGTCCATGCAGTGATGAGTTCTGGTAGAAAGGCGGCATAATAAAGAAGGGAAAAGGCAACACATGGGAGCCGAATTGCCACTGTCTGTGAAATACTTCAGCAGAGCATTTTAATTAAACAATTTAATTATAGCTAAATTAAAACAATAAAAAATCAGTTCCTTGTGGTTTTGGCAAAAGCTACTTAAGAGTTTTGATCTATTTTCCTTTCTTCTCAGGTAAACATCTTAATCCCTCACTGGTGTAAACATAAGATATACTCTTCTACATTGATCTTCAACTGCAAAGAAACATCATTCACGCTTCAGTATTTTTGTTCGTTATAATTCTGGTTTTGCTGTAGCAAAGCTCTCCTCTCCCCCTAGAGCAGACAAGCTCTCCCAAAGCCAGGGCATCTGCCAACCCCAGCAGTCACCAGCCTTTGCATGGGCTGCGGCAGGGCAGGGCGAAGGCTCCATCCCCTGCGGGGACCTCCGCTAACAGCAGTCCCCCTCCGAGTCGGACCGAATGACCCGAGATCTCCATGAGGTTGATCAAGCCAAGACAGCCCTTGTACACCCCAGCACCCACAACTGTTACACGGATGATGGTGGAGGTTACAACCCACCTAGTCCCCTACCACCCGCTTATGGCCCAACCACCAGCCAAGAATCGGTCTCAACTCTTTTTTCCCACCGACACCATCTGCCTCTGCAACAACCCCGGCAGCTATGACCAAAAGCTCCTTCCCTGCTGCGCAGAGAAGCACTTCTTTATCTCTATTTTTGCTTAATATACCTTTAATTTCTTCTCCCCGTCGTACAAACCAGCGAGGGCCCAAATACTGGCCCAAAGATGAAGAACAACGGGTAACACCAAACCCAAAACTAAATGAGTCACAATTTACCACGCCCACCTGGGTGATCTGACCCCATGGCGTTTCCCTGCGGCTCGCATCAGCCACATTGGACTCTCCTCCTGTGTTAGGGGACTTCACCTCCCACTCTTTACCCACTCAAAACTCACCACTGCCTGCAGTGGGAACAGTGAAAAGGTGAGGAACGGGGAAACATGCCCTGCGTGCAATATTTAATCCCATGCCTTAGACATAACCCGAAAAACCCACAGATTTGCCACTTACAGGTAAATCACTGAAAAGCAGTAGTATCTTTGTTGCCTCACCAAATAAGATTTAATGTAGAGAAAAGCATAAGTTGGTTCATTTTGTTATAAAAAACAGAGCCGGTATTCTTCAGCTGTTTTCCAGCTCTGCAGGCTTTCCAAGCACTGACTGCTCATGGATTCCAGCAAGTCCTCCCTGTTGAGTGAATGATTATTATTCACACAGTACGGTGAGGGAAGCCATCAAGGCTAAACTCTTCAATCTCTAGTGTCAAAAAGTTGGATAAACTCAGGATTGCTGAGGGCTGGCAGCTCCTCTTTAGAGCAGCTTTTTATCGCAGCTGAAATGGGAACCACGCTGCCCTTCGCAGCCTGGGATTTCTAGACTGTCCGATTTGGGCAAAACCACGGTTGGAGCCTTGATCATCTGGGTTGCACCGAAAAACAGCCTGGAACAATTCTTAAATGCCCAGAGCAGAATGAATCCAAATGGTGTCACAAGCTCCCACTAAAATTATGGGACGTTGCCCATTTTTGGGCTGCAGCCGTTCCTATCTGTCCAGGCACGGAGCAGTGCTACATGCATCTGCTACCCATGTGCCTCCGTTTTTTTTCGAGCCTTCAGATATATTTGGCATATCGTTCGGGTATCTGTAGCAGTTACTGTAAGAATGGGGCTATAATTTTTAAGACAGTCTCATTTATGAAAAGCTGGAAAAGAGACAAGTCAAAATAGAGCACATAAAATACCCAGTAGCTAATTTACAATCTTTTATTTCTGGATCTTAGATGCATTTGCTTCATAACAAGAATATATTCTCTGCTCCTCTCTTTCCCCCATTTTCAATTTCCTGGGTTACTAAAGTTGAAAAATTCATTAATGAAAGCTCTTTGCATCCATAACTCAGGACATAGAGCTTCTTTTCAAACCTGGCAATAAAGCGTCATTTATAGCTGGAAAGAGTTAGGGCTGGTTAGATCAAATACCAACCTAATCCCACTGAAAGAAACAATGTTGCAAAAGTAATTGCTTGTTAGTAATCACCCCCCAGCTGCAGCACTGTATACTGCTGCCTTTGAGGAGCGCGATGCAATGTCAAAGGAGACGCACTGATAGAAAGAAAATACTCTGGAAAATCAGAGGAATCAATTTGTGCTTAAAATGCATAATCCAGCAAAGGAACTGGCAGGAAGAAAACTTGCCCACAATGTGGTGTTGAAGGAACCCAATGCGCTCTGGACTTGGGTGAAGCAAGAACACAAAAAGACACCTCGACAGTTTTTCTTCATTTTGAAAGATCACATTCAACCTAGATGGGGAAACTTATCACTGGCATGTAAACCAAGACCAAGATTTACTCCAGCTCTAGTTCAAAGGAATATGTTTACATCCGAAGGTATAAGGGCAAAAACTGCCACCAAGGTGTAGCAGGTACCTTCACCGACTTCCCCGGCATGCAAACCTTGTCTATGCCACTTCTCGCTGGTGGCCACGGGCACAAATAATGCAGCATTTCCAGACTGACTTTGTGTCTATTCTTGTGCCAAATACAAAAAAGAACCAAAATTTCATCTCTATTTTTTTTTTCCATTTGATTTTCTGTGTGTACATTGACAGACAGCACAAGGCATCAAGTGTAAATACTGTCCCTACATCTATTTTCACAGTTAGGATAATATAACCCCAACATTTTGCTAGGGTTTATTGCCACTCAGAGTGGTTTTGCCTATTGACTGTCGGATTGAGTGATGGCAAGAGAAACAATCTTACTAATAGAAATGACATCACACCTTGATTTTCTCCCCTCCTGTTTCTTCTGAAGTATCAGAATTAGAATAAATCCACCTTTCCAATGATTTCAGTGGGACAGACGGAAAAAAGAGTGCACAATGGTGCAATAATTACCATTTCGGCTTGTTTACACACATGCACACATAGACACACTCACTTGCACACTTCCTTTTTCCCCCCTAGAAGTCTTCTGAAACAACCAACCGGCTTGGTCTACGTCTGGAAGGTCAGTTGCTTAATGATGCATGCTTAATTGCAATTCATTACATCTCAGCGCTATGTAAATTATTCCTCTCTTGCTTTAAATAGAATAAAAGGTTTTAGTAATCCTTTGCATTTAAGTGAACAACGCCGAGTTTTGCTATCTGGGGCTGCAGCTCAGGTCTGTGTCTCCGTTCCTGAACGGCTCGGGAAACAACCATGTTTCAACCCCTCTTCAGCCGCTCTTGCTCAGCTTGAGCATCCCACCAACCTTGTCCTTCCTCAGATATACAGGACTTCTGTTCTTCAGGAAAATGCCTATTTTTAGCTCACAAAATATGGTATAAATCACCGTGTGGGTCAATGCGTGCTAATTACCCATGACTAAGTCCCAATTTAATGTGTACTGACATAGAGATTTCCAAATAATAATGCCTTCTCCCTTGCTGCATGACAGTCATAAAATACACATTAAAGAGGCCTTCTTTTAGGAGAGCAGGTGCTGAGACTAAGCACTGACAAAAAGGCACTTCTGGGGTGTGAAATACGTTATTGAATTAGCAGCGAATGCATTAGTTAGGTCTGAGTTATGCTTTGAACGTCTAAGACGCATGCAGCCATGCCAATTCCCTCCTCACCCTTTCAGTCCATCTTCAGGGTGAAAATTTCACTTGTCGCCTGCTGAATAGAATATGGGGATAGAAAGGGGCATGGAGAAAGCGGTGTGAAGAAGGATTAGAGTCATGGGATGTTGTGAGGTTTGAAGGAAGTGGACTGTGATGAAAAATGAAGGTTATGTTGCATGTACAGAGAAGGTGAAACTATCAGGCTGCTGTTAGCGTGCAAGGGGAGACTGGTCCCCAACGCCCTTGTTGCAGCAAGTCAGAGAGACAGGACCTGTTCCCAACTCAGTGGGCAACCTCAGGCAAGTTTATTCTCTCCTCAATGTAGTAAATTATCCTTTCATAAAATCCCATGCCCCCAAAACACCATTTAAAAAAGAAACCCCAACTTTTAAGGCTGCTAAATGAAAGCAACACAATTGTCTATCACGTCATCTAGAAACCCCAAGCAGTTAAAGCCAGGGAAATGAATAGTTAATGATACCATAAATCTTACGCTGCCAGGTAAACATAAACACATTTTTTCTTGTCATGTTTCAAGGAATAAATGTTTTATCACACCTTAACTCTGCTACATTGAATTATTTCCCCACTATTATTACTATTTTAAGGCAAGTATGTATTTCCTCCCAAAGAGGCTCTGTTAGGAACGAGTTACACAGTTATTTACTTATGAATAGACAGTGAATCTTTGGTGAACTCCTTCTGTGGAGATTTAGGCATGTCCAAAATAAGACTAAACAGACATTTGTCTGACAACAGTGACTGGAAGTTGTAAGAGAGACACCCTGGCCATTTAGGAGGCGAGACAGGAGAGAGCAACACAGGTCCATGGATTGGCACTTCTTGCATGTGCTGGAGGAGAAGACGACATGACAACTTGCATGCAAGAGGAGAGCTCTGGGGCTTCTCTCTTGTAATACCCCACGGTGCTCAGCAGCAACAAATAGCTACAGACAGGTGTTTTGCCTGTGAAATTGGAGAAAAAAAGAATCTGCGTATTTCTTAGGATAAACTCAAAAGAAGTGACCAGGTTTTGGAGCCCTTGTGAGTAGGTGCACCTCTTGGCTACAGCTGCTGCATGTGTCTTGGGTGCTGAGCGGTACCCAAAGGACTGCACATAGAGAAAGGTTCTGTACAAGCCACAGGCAGCCCGAATGAAGACTGTAGGATCCCATTTCCAGGATGGTGTAAAAGAAAGAGCCTCTTCAGGGAAGCAGGGGAAATAATAGCTGTGAAACGGCAGCTCCATTTCTGCCTGGAAAGGGCACACTCCCATCCTGGGGGAGCACCGAGTGCCTAACTCACCTCTGCGTTCAGGGCACATCACATGTAACTTTCTGAGGCTGCACAGAGAAAATCTTACCACCTTTGTAGAACACTTTGAAATCTGAGTGAAAACTATTATTTAAGTGCAAAATATAATTACAGTGAAGATCAGCATGTAGAATGCTGCTGGGAAAAGGGGTGTGACATTACTCTTAATAATTAGGCAGAAAAACACAGAGGAAATGGATTGTAAATAAAAAAGGAAAGAAAGAAAGAAAGAAAAGGATAAATTAAGCTTAACTAGCAGAAAACCCTTTCAGAGACCGATTGGTATTGTGTCTAAACCAGCAAAGTAGAGTTGATCTAAGCCACTAATCCAGTGTGCATCATCTGGACCTTTTTCTCAATGACTTTATCTGCAACATACAGGCTAATAATTGTTATGAATTTTTGATAGGCACAAGTAGCAATACGACAACTAGCTTTGATTTACTGTCACGTATACTTTGAGAATTTCCCTAAAGTACTCTCAGTTCTTTGTGTGAAAGAACTGCTGCAGAGGTGCAAAGTATTATTATTATTATTATTGTGCAGAACATTTCAAACACTGTACAATAAAACTTGTGGCCAGCAAACCAGTTCCCAGAAAAGCAAGCCTTTACAGCAAAATTGCATCAACTAATGAACTCCCCACAAAAAAGAAATAACTGGATTGAGAGACAACTTCGCACGAAGGGGTGGACCACCAGAGTCAGTCAGATGAAGTCCATACTCTCCCAAGCATACAATATAGATGCCACTGATCTCTACATAGTATGTAAAAACAGATAACTATTAACTATTAATATTAACTATACTGAGAACTTTTCATTACAAAGAGGCTCTGCAAAACCTTTTTATAAGGCAACCAAGCTAGATAGCTAAAATTATACAAGGCAAGCCCCCCCAAGCTCCTTTTGAAGCACTGTCAGGTATCACTTAGGTACCATCATGATTCTTCCCATGTATTGGGTGCCACATAGGAACCAGAGGATGAGGGCAGGCACTTGTAGGATTAAGGATAACAGTCTGAGCTTGTAGGTCCAGATTGTGAAGTCCTGCAGGCTAATTTTTCCCAGCATCTGGAAGGTTTGCATGATCATCATCACGTTGTGAACAGTCCCTATTGCATTGCCACAATTAATCCACTCCAAGCCTTTCCCTGCCTATAATTAGGTCAATTCCACCTATATTGAGACAGATAATTACTATTTAAGGGCTTTTTCTCCATGGCTCCCTACAGGTTTTGAACAAGCAGACTCCCTCCAACCCCTGGAACATCTTGTAGGCTGTGCAGACCACGAGCATGCGTGCATCCACAGTATGTGTGCTCAGGACATCAGGAAAACGCAGCCATCCAGCATGTTTTCCTCCCCAGTGACGCTTCCCAGGAAAGCTCGTTTCTAGTAGCCCCTCAAAGAGATTTCAGTCCAGACTCTCTTAGCAGCACCTCATCCACCTGGTTATTTGAGAGGTGATGCAGGGCAGGGGGGATGTAGCCAACACTCCCCAGGGTCTCTCACGGCACAAGTTGCTTTTCCAACGAAAGCCTTCCTCCCTTTTCTGGACGCTGTGCGCTTTCCTGAGGCTTCCAAGGACTACATGGAGCCACACAAGGCTATAACTCACATGATGAAGTCCAACCCAGTTAGCTTATGTGATATGAGGTTCCTCGACTACGCCGGCCTATTGATTAGTTTGTCCGAAAATGCTGCCTCATTTATTACGGTTTGATTTAAGCAGATAGAGCGCACCGGAAAGGTCACTCATTTTTATCCATTCCTAGCAAACAACACCCCCAATTCCATTACTACTATTTCCAAATCAATGCTGCTTTACTTTTCCCTTCCGAGCCTCTGGAGCATAGCTAGGATCGATGGTGCTTGTTCTGGCTTCAGTGTGTGAAACATTGCTCAGACGCTGTTGCAGGGAAAGGCTGCTCCTCCGCTCGCTGCTACAGTGGAGACGCCACCTCCCATTTGCTCATGCAAACACAGGCAGCTCGATAATGAATGCCATATTCAAACGCATTTGTTAGTGGTTTGATCCTCAGAACAGACTAAAATATTTGTGCTAGAAAGGTGTCATGGGTTTTTTTTTTTTCCAAAAGCCTTAAAAAGTCACAAAACCAAACCCTTCCCCATCCCAAAATGGACACTGCCAGGATCCATTTTTGCAAAACATTAAATAACCACATTGGTAAATACTCTCTGCTCACAGAAGACACAATTCCCAGTTTGAGCAAAATGAGAAGTTTGAAAATGGGTCACAATTCCAAAGCAACATACTGGAAGTAAATTTTCAAACTTTCTGGCACAATTACCTTCCACCTCTACCTTTTTCATATTTAAACCCAACCCTATATTTGGCTCTCAGCAACAAAAGCAGGTTTAGGATATACGAGCTGCCCTTGGCTCTTGCAGGTGAGGAGGAAGAAGAGGGATTATCTGCATCGCCGGTCTGTGCCGTTTGATTGGATTACAGTCTATTTTGATACACTATCTTCAATGTCATTGTCATTTTGAAGCCAGTAAAAAAAACTCTCTGGCTTGTTCTTTAGTCCCTAAGTGATATTTAAGCACTTTTTTTACCCCACCGCTACATTACACATTAGACAACGCAGCATTTGCTCCACAGTCAGAAGGGACTTGTTTTTCAACCAGACTGCCACGCACATCTCGAGCTGGGATGTTGCTTCCCTGCTTTCTCACCAAACACAAGTGACATCTTAGCAGCCATCCGTCCCTTCCCAGCTCTCATCCCGCGTTCAGGGATACAGCCCCAAGCGAAGCACTCCTGTGTAGACCTGTTACCTCCCCCCTGCTGGTGCGAGCGCTGAAGGGGAAGAGATGTGCAAATCCTCCTCTCCCTTACTCAGCCATTTTTTAATTAACCTCTCGTTATAAAAAAGGCTAATCACAGTTACCTATGCTGAGTCAGAAGGCTCTTTAACCACCAGCCAAGAACTCTAGAAAAGTCTCTTCTGAGCGCCAAATGCAGTCACTACCACGTCTCAAATTCCCATCCCAGTTCAATTCTCGCAATTCATTAAGTGCCGCAGCTTTGCCATTGGGCAGTGCCAAAATCCAGGTTCCCTTCCCACTGGGACCAAGGGCTCCAGCCATCTCCCTCTCCCTGGGATCCTCCCAGCACCTTTCAGCTCCACATCAGGTTTTACTGGCCCTGTTTTTCCCTTCAGCCCCTTTTCATCCCGAATGTGAAGCCATCACTGTGGGTGACGCTCAGAGAAAGGTTGCTTTATTTAATATATGCTTTCCACCAGTGCTATACAAGTTAAATCAAAGTTTGGGGGGACCTGAACTTAATTATACATACAAGCCAATGTATGCTGGGAAGACAGCAGTCCAGGTAAGCAAAATACCTGTAACTTCATGTATATGTGCCTTCTAGGGGTATTTTTGGAAAATTGGGAATTTTCTATAAAAGAAGCTAAATTGGGGCTTCTGTGTGAGCAGAGGAAGAAGGAAAAGAGGCACGCGGGGCCGAGCCGTGGGCAGCAGGATCAGTCCATGACCGTGAAAAGCAATGAGAGAGCAAAGCTCCCTTCACCGTTGTTCAAATAAATAGCATAAAACCCCAAACAAAAAAATCTAGCTGCATTCCCACCCGGGGCGAGCTGTAGCTTCAGGGCTCGTGTCCAGAAACCGAGCTGACAAGCGGCTCCTATTGACGCCAGCACACACGCATACACACGTGCACGCACACACACACAGCACATCTGAACTAATTGGCCGGCTCTGCTACTCTGTGCAGACAGCAGCTGCATGGGTAATGGTGTTACTATAATCAGATGTTATAAATCTCCTGATCGGAAACTACAGAAAGTTATTTAGTCAGAATAAAATGTGCCCTCTTCACCTCCGACCTGCGCACGATTCCTGACGCTCTGCAACTCCGACCACAGCACCAGCCCTTATTACAGCTGCAACATGGAAAAACAACTGCAGGTGTTGCAAGGCGGTGCGGTTTTGCTCCTTTACGCTGCTGTGCCCTCTCACTGCCACCGCAAAACGCCTTGCAGGGTTGCTGCTGAATAATGCAATTACGGAGTCAAGTAACTGGAGAGGGAGAGCGAAAAGCAAGAGAAACGCTGGAGTTTCAGTGATGTTGTGACCGCGGCAGGGATGGAAGAAGCAAGGTGGCTGTTCTCGCCAGCAGAAAGTCAGGGGAAGATGTTCATCAGCTGTTATGGGACTGCACGGGTGAGCCTGGGCGCAGGGATGGAGCGGAACGGGATGGCCGTGGCACTGGGGCTGTTTGCAAAGGCAGCGAGTGGAGAGCTGCTAGAAGGCAGCAGTGCAAACATATGTGGAGAGAAAAGCAGGAAGGTATCAGAAGTGGAAAAGGTCACTCATATGAGACATGGTAATTTACCTCACTTCATGGTGCCACTTCAACGAGGAGCTGAGTCACCCTCCGCTCCCCGCCAGCGCCGAGGGGGAGCCAGCACTGCCCACCGCCACCGCCCTGGGCTACAGCGGAGCCTGCATATACCCCCAATTTCTGCATCTTCATCAGGTGTCCCAGAGTTCCCCAGATCAGCTATATATCCTCTGGTAGCACACTTGACCCTGACAAAAATACCAGCTAGGGATCCATAGAGCTGTGGATCCTTTTCTTCTTCGTATCTCTACTTCCTCATGTCACGCCTGCCTTTCCAAAACAGCTCTCTTAACAGCGTCCTAATCACTGTAAAAGAATGGGTGCATCTGAAGGAGGAAACTGCTGTGTTTATTAAGATACTTTACATAGCAAAATAACAAACTGCTCAGGAACATCCACGGCAGACTACGATGGCATAACACTTATGCCACAGTATGATGGTAAGACGCACGCTGACTGTCAGTGCTTATTGCCCACGTGTTTCATGGCTCCCCATCCCTTGCTATTTTTCTAAATTGATTTTACTGCAAACTGCAGAGGAGTTTACCTCCTCTACGGGCAAAAAAGCCCAACCAAGAAAGCAGCACAAAACTTTAACCAGTGCAGCAGGCAGGCCTATGGTAAATGTTGAGATGAGAAGCTGAAGTGCTGCTGTGGCTTTGATGCCTTCTCCACCAAAGGAACCACCAAAGGCATCGCTGATCGCCTCTGCAGGTGAGGAACTGCATGGCTGCATCTTCCAGCCCTTTATTAACCTGGTACTGCGAGGACAGGGAGACCAAACATCTGAAAAGGGAAGGACATGGCAATGAAGAATGTTGTTCCGGCAGAATTAAGGATGTTTACTCCCCCTCTGTCATCTGAGCAGTGTGTGACAGACCGGGCACAGCTATGGCCTGCTTGGAACGGAACTGTGGTGTGGAAATTCTCAGCTGCTATCAGTGTTCATCAACTCCCCTCCTAAAAACACACATACCAGATACAATTTTTCTTTTGTTTTTGATCTTGAGGACCAGTGAAGGGATAGTGTAGTTTGGATGCTGGGAGAGAGAACTGTCTCTTAAACATGAGCTGGTGAATTAATATTTAAAATGAGTGATGGAACTAAACAGACCAAACAATGTGTTCCTCACACTGCTCTCCGATACCTCTCATTTCTCTGACTTGCACCTTGCCAAGTAGGCTGGAGTCACACCAGAAATAAACTCCGACACAATACAGAACAAACCAGACAGAGCAGAAGCATGGCCACAGTCATCACTGCAGGGCCAGGCTTGAACCTGCAAGGTCTTAGGGACAACTTTCCCATACAGACAGACCACCCCAGCAGCTAAATAATAATTAGGCCATGTTTAAATTTCCTATTTTGATGTGCTTGGCCATGTGACATGCTATTTTAGCAGCACTATGACATCAAAGTGGGAAAAGAACAGAAAATTTCCACCATTTGGGTACCACTGAAAACTTTTCACCTCAAAAATCCTCCACCACATCACACAAAAGCATGTCTTCCCTACTGCAGTAGCCCGTATTTTGCTTTTCTTTCATTTCAAGTTCCATCACTTGTATTATCTTCTCCTCTTGTCATTTGTTTCCCTCCAGGTTTGCCTTTCCTTTTGCTGGTTGCTCTCTGTGCTGATACAGCACCTATTGTTATAAATCATTAAAGTTTGACTGCACTGTTAATATTGGTATTCATGTAGAGTTGACACTTTAATAGCATCCACATACAGAGATGCAGCATAGAGATTTCCTAATGGTTTGTGTTACCTTTGTTAACATGATTGCTCCTCATTTAACTACAAACCTGAAGACATTTGCCAGTGTGGAGCTCCTGTCATTAGGTGGAGCAATATCAATATTTCAGTGCAGTGAATTACATGCCCAAAGTTCAGTGAAATTAGCTAATATCTACCCAAACTCTGGCACCGGTCATGACACACACATGATTACCTGGGACCTCTGCTTCTGTTACTTTACTGAATCCTTCCTAAAAAGTTATTTTTTGTCATTGTGACAATAAAATGCTTCACACCGGTGGGGTTATTGGATATTGCTTGCTGTGCAGCTATTGCCTGTCTAATGGATCATTTTCTTCTCCCCTGCTTTCCTCCAGCCACTTGTGACACAGCCTATGTTTCGTCCTCATTTAGCACACAACGTTTTTACATGGAGGATGGCTACTTCAAATATATGTGTTCACTGGTTCACACAAACCAGTGCCATGCTTGCCTCTACGCATCCCAACAACAGAAGCAAACAACAGCCAGCAATCGTGTGTCAGCCCAAATCAGTACAAGCCTGGCCCTGCTTTGGGTGAGCAAAACAAAGAAGAAACACCCGGATTCGGCCATTCCTCTTGGCACATGGGACCTCGCTCGAGCCTTGTTCAGGCAGCACAGCCCCTGGCTCAATAACTGCTCCAGGATGGGGCTTCCTTTTTTTAGTAGTGGTATGGGACAGACACAGAAGGAAAAAAGCTCCTTCTTAAAATCTCAGCAATTCTGTAATGTTATTCTTATCTTCCAGCGATCCCGCTAATTTCCAACGGCAGGCACCAGGTTGGATGTGTGGCACCAGGTCCCAGACCTTCACACATGAGGTCCCCCGTCCGTGCAAAGACAGCTATAGCAGGGTTACCTTACCTAGTCATCTGAGACAACCCTGAACATTACTTTAAAGACTGCCATTATCCAGTTCAGTTTTAAATGATCAAGACAATAAATCATAGAAGCACAGAATCATTTAGGCTGGAAAAGACCTTTAAAATCAAGTCCAACCATTAACCTAACACTGCCAAGTCCACCACTAAACCATGTCCCTAAGTGCCACATCTACATGTCTTTTAAATACCACCAGGGATGGGGACTCAACCACTTCCCTGGGCAGCCTGGTCCAATGCTTGACAACCCTTTTAGTGAAGAAGTTTTTCCCAATATCCGACCTAAACCTCCCCTGGCGCAACTTGAGGCCGTTTCCTCTTGTCCTATCCCTTGTTACCTGGGAAAAGAGACTGACATCCACCTTGCTCCAACCTCCCTTCAGGTAGTTGTAGAGAGCGATAAGATCTCCCCTCAGCCTCCTTTCCTCCAGGCTAAACAACCCCAGTTCCTTCAGCTGCTCCAGTCTGGAGACTTGTTCTCCAGACCCTTCACCAGCCTCATTGCTCTTCTTCGGACATGCTCCAGGACCTCAACATCTTTCTTGTAGTGAGAATCTTCAACAGATTCTCTTGTAGTGAGATCTTCAACAGTTTTACATCAGGAAATGATTCTACAATCCCACTTATCTCTTCACATGGGAAACTCTCTGGGCATCAGCTTCAAATCACCCACATCCTAGACCTTACTTGTAGCATTCCTAGCATGTCTTTTCTCTCCTCATTGATTTTGAAACTCTTTTAGATACGTCAGCCCCTTTGTAAGTTGGGAAGCAACACACAGGAAAGCTGTACTGGCTTCAGAAGACCCTCATCACAGCCAGACAGTGCTCTCAAAGCCTGCACATTTCTCCAGGACACCTAAAGCACCCAAAAAATACACAGCTTTCCTGGACGATGCCGTTGCAACGAATTGTCGTGATAAGCTCCGCAAACCACAAATGCCATGCCTTCTCCCTAATACAATCCTTCCTTTGCACAAGTCCAGTGGTAACCTCATTCAATTATGGCTAAAGGGCAGATATCTATCTGCCGCACTAACACAGCTTACCAGTGCATTTGCTCAAGATTGATTCTTCCGCTGGGGGAATAACTTCCTTAATTTTTAATTTATTTATTTAGCCTTCACAGTTTTAGTAAAGAATCTTTATCACTGTGCTTAGAGGGTAGGGAGCAGGAGTGTGGCAGCTGCTTGCTATTCCCCTCATGTCTCAGCAAACGTCTTTGGAAAGGTGTGCTCTGCTAACAGGACTCAGCACTGCCTCTGCACAGCAAGGTGCAGGGGAAAGAGAGGGGAGAATTATTACCAGGATAAATGAAGGCAGTAAAGCTAAGTGACCTGCTTGTGGTGTGGGACACCGTCAGCATCACAGTCGTGATCAAAATGGAGACGTTCCTCCGCTCCCGTTAACGCATTTGGCAGGCACAGATGTGCCACAGAGGGGATGTGCCAATTTCCTACGGGCTCCACCGCACGATCACGCAAGCAGATAGATTTGCAAAGAGCCCACTGTGTCCTGTCCTGCTCTTTGGGGAAAATCTGGAGAAGAAAAGGAGCTGGTGGATGTCAATCACCCTTCAAAATCTGTCCCCACCCAGAGCACTCTTTATAACCTGATCCAAAGTAATAACAGCAGAGAGCACAGAGTATGTGAGCAGGTTTTGAATGTGTCTTTTTCCTTTCTTTCCCTTGTTTAGTGTTTATTGTCTTCAGAATTCAGCTACCAAAAAAAAAAGTGCATTCATCTTAGCCAGAAAAGAGAAACATACTCTCCTCATAACATTTTGTTCTCAGAAGAAAATGAACTATATCTTGATTGTCAGGTAGCAGTGAAGCTCAGAAACTAAGACACAGACTTCGCCAAAAAGGAGGCAGCTTTGCAGTTATCAGCAGCATCAGCCTGTCAGAGGGAATTTGATTTTTAGAAGAAAGTAACATTCAGTTTTGGTTTACAGAATCTGAACATAACGTAAGCACAGCCAATGAAACATCAAAACTTGCCCCACACTTAATCCTGCCGTTGCTTAGGGTTTCTTCTGGAGCTTCCCGTCGCAGCTGAAGAAGGGTGGCTTTCAGCCACAATCTTTCAAGGTGCTTTGAGAAGCTACGTGGGGAATTTGAGGCTCTTAACTTCCCTCTAGACAGCCCAGCCTTACTGCATTGCTCCTACCTCAACCTCCAAGGTTTGGGCTTGGAAGCAATCGCTCCATATCCTTTTAATCCAAGGTGAACATACGGAAAGACAAACTGGGAAGGGCCTGCGGAGGTCCTTTGGTCCAACCCCTGCTCAGGGCATGGGTGAAGCCAGGCAAAGCGAAATGGTCAGCTTGCCGAGCACCACAACGCTACCCAGGCAAGTGCAGTTCAAGTAGTCTTCTCCATCTTCTGGTTGGAAGGACAATGGTGAAAATGAAAACAGTGTGAAGAGGCTGGACAGAGCAGGAAGGTTCAAAGCCTTAAAAAACCACCTCAGCAACAGTGTGTGCCCTTCCAAAAGTGCCCGTGCTGTCATGTCCACGTTGTCACGCTTGTGTTGTCACCTGTAAGCCCCACGAATCCCTCTGATGCTTTTTTTAACGTACACAGACCCTAAGTTGCAAAGCCAACTTCTCTACGTGAAAAAGCCTAACAGGGATGTTTCTCAAGCCTATAATGGGCAAACTTGGCTCTTAGAGTCAATGTTATCTGATGTTTTTTTCCACAGGCAAAGATATTCCAAGTTCAACTTGAGTTTGTAGCAGGGCTGTACATTATGATTACTTAAACATCTGTTATTTAAATATATCCATTAATGCTGTTTGTGCAAGTTAATCCTACCTTTTATTATGTTCTGAGCAGATATTTTACATACTCATTGTGTTTTCCAATCAAATTCCAATAAAAAATAGAAGAACAGAAGATGGAAAAGCTCAATATAATCTGCATTTGTATGTATTTTTATTGTGAATTTAAATTTCTTTTCCTCTGGGTCTTAAGGCACTTTGTGTTGATGCCATAAAGCAGCTAAATCAAAATACCTGAAAAATTTAGATTTGGGGCCTTAATATAATACAGACATACCTCTCTTAGTTGGCAAATATCTTTCTGACCTTCATTAATGCTCATAAATATTTTTTTTTACTGCAGTGATTTAATCTCTTGGTACTCTGCAGAATGGCTAATGAATGGAGGCTGTGGGAGGCAGCCACCTCCACCGAAATGTGTTACTATCTCAGGCATCTCTCGAGGTATTTGAAATACATCAGGACACACACCAATAATATAAGCTGCCCTGATGCATGACATTATTTTCACTAGCAGGAAAAAAAGAATGAGAATCCAATGACGCTGCTCTCAAAACTGGCAACACATTTAACAGCCCTCTCTGCAGCTCTCGGCTTGTTTTGTTTCTTCTCCAAGCACATGCTTGCAGACCACAAAGAGAGAACGGAGTAACGGAGCCAGTGAGCCGGTTCGTTTGCAGCACAGGGTTGCTCCTCTGCGTCATACGGATTTATTACTTGCATTGTGTCACCAGCAAGTGACCCTGGCCCATGCAGGTCCCCAGACAGAAGGGGGGCCCACCCCACTGCGTGCAACCTCTGCGTGGGTCTTCTACACGGGCTTTGAGGGATCGATCCAGCAAATTTAGCAGGGAACCAAGTGGTCTCCTCCGATATTCAGCCACAAGTATTCAATCTCTTCTCAAGTTTTCAGCCGTTCTCTCCATACACTACTCAAATTCCCACATTCCTCTCTGGATCGGAGGGAGTTACGTGCCCATCAGCAGGCCGGTGAGCAGGTCGGTGGCACGGCACCAGGGAAGCGTGCGGGTCCGTGCCCAGCTATAGCTCTGTGTCCCATCACCACTGGGACCCGACACCTTTGACATTGGCTTTGGCTGCCCTGCAAGCTCTTCAGCAAGGGATAAGATGCCACGTATCAAACACGGACATTCATCCCTCGCGAGAGCCGTGAGCCCCGCTAATCACCGAGCTACTCCAGTGCATAAGAGATGCAGCTTTGTGACCGCCACAGCTCTCTGCAGCAGCTTCCCCATCCCACATCTCAGCTGCTTCAGCACTGCCTGAGGTTTGCAGGAAGTGTTAAAAAGAAAGTCCAGCTACGGACTCCACTTACTAAAATACTATTTAAAAATAATTAGGGACCCTTTCTTGCTTTTCAAATTAGTACCTTGGTTCCAGGCACCTGGCAAAGGTTACAATGGCAGGCTGCACTTTGTGATTTTTTTATTGATCTCAATATGTCCCCTTAATGGGAGGTTTACCATCAATTCTCTTCTTTTAACTCTGAGCACATAAAGCCTATTCAGGGGGGAAAAAAGGGGTTCGAGTAAAGCTTTTAAATTCTCCTGTGTCCTGGAGAGAGTCTGAGCAGTAGAGAGAGAGAGGCTTTGTAGGAACACTGACTCGCAGACCTGTTGGGCAGAGGAATCAAACCGTGTCTCGTTTACTTCCACAAATAAGTTGGCTCAAGCAATGGAAGTAGAATAAGTTGGCTGAAGCAAAGAATTAAATAGCACAAATGCATCACTAGTAACCTGCAGCAGGCGATATATGAACATGACGGAGTATAACTCATTTATCATGCTCTTTAGTTAGTAGCGACCATGTACATTTCCATTTATCCACTGTTTAATTATGCACAGCAGCTCCTTTCCCATATATAGACATACCAAATGCAGCCATTCATCATTTCTATAGTTTATGTCTTATTCCATTTCAGTTCTCTCTTGTCTTTACTAGAGTTTAAATAGGAGCTTTTGTTCACGCATCCAACCCTCTCCCTCTTTTTTTCCTTACAAAAAGGAGCCATCTGCCCCCCCAGCCGCAGCACACGCGTATCCTCTCCTCCCTCCCCTCATCCCTACATGTCCGTCCCGCATCTGGCTGTCCCACATCTGGCTGCTGCTGAAACCAGGGGGGAATTTTGGCATGTGCTTCACGGAGCAACAGGGTGGGAATTGGAGTCTCTGACGGAAAAGAGGCGAGGGAGGTAGATTTCCCAAGGATTTTACCCTTGGGGAAGAGTCCTCAGTCATCTGCCACAGTCTTACTTCCCCGGGCAAGAAAAGGGGGAAGCCAAGAGCACGTCCCCGTGCTCCCAGCATCCTTACGGCCGGTGAGGCAGGTCCCCTCTCCTCCCCGGGCATGCACCTACTCCCCCAACATTTGCTTTCCATTGTGCTCCCTCTCTCACTCCTCCTCCCCCACCATCTCGTTTTCTGTCTCTCTCGGTCCCACACCTCCCCCACGTTCTGGGTCTATTCTCCTCCCGGTATGTAACTCACATTAATGTCAACTGGAGTTATGCACGCGTACGAAGGGGAGAATGGACCTCTTGGAGCGGAGCTAATTAAGCTCTTCTTTAGAAGTCAGCGCCTGTAATCTCACAGACATCAGTAGCCTGCTGTCAATCAAGGTGCATCCTGGGCTGCCAGACATTCGTGCCTACCTGTTCGCTCCTGGGTTTCCGACAATTACGGATCGGCTGCTATGGGGGTGGGGAGGGCAGCAGCCACGCTGGATTCGGCCTCGGCTCTAGCAAAGCCTTAAAGCAGCCCCTTGAATGGACTCCGATTTTTGAAAAAGCCTTGAATATGCATATTGCTGGCTAAATTCTGACTCCAGTCAAATCTGTGTAACTCCCCCAGTGCCAGTGAACTGCATATATTGAAGGGAGCAATTTGCATTTAACTCTCTAGAAACTTTACCTCCTGCCAGCAGGCATGAGAAGATGACATCGCCTTTGAAAAGTCATCTCAGTATAAGCAGGAAAGGCACTACCAAAGTATTTGCTACTCAATTCGAGTTCAATTTATTTCTTCTCCATTCCCCAACAGCCAGCCCAGCCTGCAAACTTCCCCACTAGCAAGCTGCCATTGCCTCTACCTGCACTGAGCAAAGCCACGCTGGGCTGGGACACCAACGGGACCCTTCTTCTGCCGTCCACCCATGGTACCTGAACCCTGTGCTGTTCTCCAACAGTCGCAAGCCGGCAGGCTGGGCACAACCTGAGAGTCCTGGCACAGACAGTCCCTTTCAAGCACCTGGTAAAGTGTCAGAGTCAGAGATGTTCAACAGAAACCCCTTGCCCAGGCAGGCAGCCCCTCTCCCAGGTGCAGGCGGGTTTGCTCCCCAAGAGCCGGCACTGCTTTCTTGGTCTCTTCCTCCAATCCCAGCTTATACAAGAGCTCAGTCTTCCCCTAAGTCTGAATGTCTCTTATTTCCAAACCGCAGGAAATAAAGGATTTACCCTTTCTTTCCACGTAAGTACTTAATGACACAACTTGAATCCAGGGAAACCCCTGTGAAATGTCTAGATTCACCTTCAGTTCATCTTTGAAAGATCATCTACCAACTTGGCACGGTAGACACCGTCACCGCTCTCCTCTATCTCACCTTCTCTCCACCGGCCGCAAGGCCCATACAGTTGTGCCTTCAATATTACAACATTTCTGTCTCAAATTCCTTCTCAGTCACACCATAAAACCAAAGCACCATCATGAACCACCCCGCAGCAAAACACCAAGCCGCACAATCCAGCGGTCACCAGCACCCTGCAAAACCTCTGCGGCTCCAGGCACCACCACCAAGTTTCTGATCAGGAACCATGGGGAAAATTCAGCGGCCGATGCACGATGGGAGACTGGACTGAAAAACCACACCAGCTTTTTCTAGCCTTATATTCAGTGAAACCTACCTGAAAAAATAAACGGTCTGCAAACAGAAAAATTCAGCTGTAAAATCATTTAGTAACAAGCTGACAAGGAGATCACATTGAATACCAAGTAAGGGGAAGGAACTATTTTAGAAGGTATAAAATACCCCTTCGGTGATTACCCCAAAGTAATCCAGAAGGAAATGCACTGTGGTTTGCAATGATCTGTAAATATTCTGTTTTCATTTGCACTTTTTATGGATATAAAAACTTCAGTATTTAAATCTCAGCTGTGAAGTGAAAGGCATAAATATTATACCAGATATACACTCTATTTAATACAACTTAAGGAAAGGTGAAGGTCCAAGTGAAGATCCTGCAGCTTAGAATAGAAATATGAGAATTTGAAACACGTGACTACCTCTTATACCAAAAAGCCCACTCTGGCTGTGAAAACACTGGTACCTTCTTCCCTGAGGCTTTTACTGTGTTTCATTCTTCTCCTTACAGGGAACAGCACTGCTGTCTAGCTTAATGTGATATTTTGCCAGAGATTTAGAATGCAAAATAACCCAACAGTCTAAATTCACCTAGGCAAAATTGGGAGAAAATGCACTGAGTTCAGTTAATTGGTTCATTTTCACTAGCTCCAGATTTGTCACTTTGATTAAACTGCATGTTCAGTAGGCAGGTGGCTTGTGGGAACACAGATATCAGATAATATGCATTTTTTCCCTTAGTGTCAAATGAAGAAATCCAAAATACCAACAGAAAATCCAACCCAGACTCACATTGCCCCTGCTGCAGTACCAGTTGATTAAAAGTCGTATGAACTCTCAGTGACAGCCTGTATCAGTCCAGAGCCCCCCAAATAAGTCCCAGCTCCTCTAGGAAGAAACAACGGGCTCTAATGAGGAGATAGCACAGGCACCTGGTGTCTGCAGAAGTGGAAGAGGGAGAGAAGGGTCCCTGGGTCTCCTGAACCGTCCTGGAGAATTCAAGGACTACATTACCGTCGGGCAGATACTCCCCTTCCCTTCCAGAAATCTCACCCTTCTGGCAAAAAGACTTGATGTTTCAGCTGCCACAACTCATGGGGTGTGGGACTTTGCCCATGGGTTGGGAATGGGGACACAAGAAATCTCCCTATATCAGTTACCATCCATTTTATTTTATGACCCCATTTACTACCAAAAATCCACTTTCTATACAGTTTTCCACTCGACTTGAGTTGTACATAGGAGATGGATGCTGGGGAGCCACTGGCACTCAGCTCCCTAGATGCTCAGTACCGGGCACAAGGGAAGAGACAGGGAAGAGGAGCTTCTGCCCTGGGGGATCCTGGAAAAGTCCCCTTTTCCCCCAGACTTGCAAGAGTGGCTGGTAAATCAGAGTGCTGGCCAAGCTTGTCTCCGAGGGCTTCATTCACTTGTCAAGCTCTCAGCTAAAACTCTCCAGCCTCATCTCAAAATCTTGCCCGTGTAGCCCTAAGCTACAGTCTTGAAAATAGCAAGAGTGACTGTGCTTTTTCATTTACAGTGATGCTGTGAAATTAATTTAATTATGAAGTGCTTTGTTATCCCTACACTCAAGACAACACAGAAGTGCTTGGCAAATAAAAATGATTTCTTGATGATTGCCAGGATTTCATCTGCAGTTATTAACCAAAGAGACTTGATTTCAGTGTTACTCACTAAGGTTTGGGTTTGGGATTTTTTTTACTTCACCGCCTGGTACTTTGCAGAAGACATTTGGTATGCAACCCTGTAATGATCTCAAACAGCACAAAAGATGCTCAACAGCTAATTAAATTCTGCTTTTAGATCAATCAAAAATCCCGCTATCCAGTACACGTTTGCAGACATGTTCCTGCATGGCCCGGGCGCGGTCAGGGACCAGAACCGGGGTGCAGCCCCTCACCACAGTCCAAGCACCCACGGGGGGGTCTCAATGGACACGGGCAGCATCTCCATGGGTGTGGGCAGAGCTGCCGGCACAGGGGTGCTGGGTTCCCAGCGCTGCAGAGACTTCTGCCGCGGGGACAGCGGACACCCAGCAAAACCCCCCGGCCATGCAGGGAGCAGCGGGCAGCTCTTCGGAGCAGGGGAAGGGGAGCGGAGACCGTGCTCTGCTGCACTTGTGTTAGTCTCTCCTGAACGGCGGAGTGAGGATGCTCATCCACTGCATTTATCAATGTCAGTTACACCTACAGGATTTAACATAGACATAACTAAATGGAGGTGTACACAATAGCTTTTACCCAATACTAATATCTGCAATGGAATTTTTATCTCTGTACATACCAGCGCAACCCTTCCCCTTTCTGTTCTTCAGTGGGAGCCAGACCTGCTGAAATTACAACAGTAACTTAAAATTCATAAACTTGAAAGCTAGGCTGTTAGAGGTTATGGGGTTTTCTGCTGAATTTAAAGCCATATTGTCCCAAAAATGCAGGTCAGGAAATGAATTCCTGTGAGAGAATAACACTGTGTAGGATGCAAGAGCCTTCTATCCAGAATGAGTAATACTGAATATGTGAAATTATTTTGTTAGTAATAAAAAAATCTTTATTATAGGATTGGATATAATGTTAGAGCTCTGGCAGCAAAATCCTTCTACAGTTAATTCTACTCAGAAAAAATTGCATTAAAACTTTATTTAATTTTTTTAAGCCCAAGATATGGAGATCATCAGTGAACACTTGTTCAGTTAATACAATGCTTGAAGATGAAATGACAGAAGTGCTATAACTAATTAAACTCTAAAATTTTGTAATACGAGCCAAATTCAAGTCCTCCATCATTTGCCTTATTCATTACCACATCTTAGAGACAAAAAAATACTTTAGGTTTCTGAAAATACTTTTAACGTTCTTATAGCCTCTAGGTTTTATTCTGACCTTTCTGCAGTAACTGACTGGGTTATACATTTATTTGCACAAATCAGACTTTGGTACCTATGTCCCTCTGATAGTAACCCAGTATCTAAAAATCTCCCCAGGGCTCCTTATCTTTCTATAGATAACTATAAGCATGCAACTGAGTGTATGTGTATGTATATGTGGTTTTATGTACACCTATTTATCTGTACAAAAATATGTCTGAATGAAATATAAAGTTCCAAAAAGATACTTTGAACAAAGCTGCTGATAAATGCAATCATCTAAGTGCCACACAGGATCTTCCAGGAGCTGACAAATAGCAGAGTGCTAATTCTGAGCATCTCCATCTGCAGAGGCTGGTGACCTTAGCTCAGGAGAAAATCAAAATACAAGGAGAAAAACAGTCCTTTCTGCCTTCCAGTCCCTTGGTGAAATTAGCTTTTTTAAGTAAGGGGACATTTTGTGGCCTAATCCTTCCAACTCAAATCGGATGTGACTTCAGAAATCCTCCAGGGTACAGAGAAGCCCCCAGTGCCAACAGGAGCGGTTTGTTAAGGTGGAAGATGCTCCAACGGCCATGGACCTGGGGGGAAGGGGTTCCCCCAAACAGGTTATCTGTGCTCCCCATTATGGACCTGATGGTTCACCTCTGGCTCTCAGCAGAGTCATTTACTGGTTTTCTACTGCAGAAATAGTTCTGAGGTCACTTCACCAAACAAATGCCTGGCACAGACAGGTCCCAGCTGGGACTTGCCAACAACTTCTCCGCTGCTGGCTTTACTGTGGGGAATGGAGTTGTGTGATTTTTCCAGACCAAAATTCAAATCTCCTTCTGTCCTGTCCTCACATGCATCTTTTTATCTAAGACAAAGCAAAAGGGCCTGGATATATAAAGAAGGACAGAGGTACCCGAGAGAACCAAAAGCTTTGGTTAATGAACAAAATCAGCGTATCTTGGCTGTGCAGTAAATAGGCTTTCCTGCCCCGAGACCACACATTAGAACGAAAAATGTTCAGCCATAATAAGCTGATGTATTATACAATTACTGCTAATAAAACTGGACCCAAAGCTTATTCATAAATCCTCTGGAAAGTACTTAAGAAAATTGTAAGGGCCAAATCCTGCTGGTTTTGTCAGAAAATATGTCCCCTTGAAGCCACGTGAGCTGTGAGTGACTGAGCTGCGCAGATCTTGGTCTCCATTGCCTGCAAACTAATGATTCCTGTCTGAATCTATCCCAGCTATTGATTTCCAGTCTCCACACCCGCCTGTCCATCACTGCAATCAAGGTCCTGCTTAGGGGAGAGCAATTTATCGCTAAACTCTCATAAGACAAGTGACACAAATTTAGGATCCTCATATACTTTCCCCATCACTCACTGAATAATACTGAATTGATTCGGATAGGTTTTCTTTTATCATTCTTAGCTTATTGTCATTTTTGTCCGCCGTGATTTCCACACTGCCCCATGACATAAAGCTCAAAGTCAAAAGATATGCAGTGCTTGTTGCTAAAGCTAACACTGTCACCTGCGTTATACAAGTTGCTTGTGCCTCTGATTTTTCACTCCTAGGGAAGGTTGGTTTATAAATCCAGACATCCAGCAGTGAGATTCAATCACCTATAAAGAGCCACAGGCATGCATGACATTCACAGGGTCTAGTAGGGTATAGACGTTGCCTAATCCTTATCCATGTGTACGTCAGTAATTCATACAGAGAGCTGCATATCCTCTGCCCTGGCAATTATTCTCTGTCAGGTTCAGTTAAACAGCTTGTGAGACGTTTCACCACGACCTTATGGTTCACCTAGCACTGGGCACTGGCGGAGGTCCCTGCTCACCAGCCCTGCTCCTCCGCTGCTAACGGAGAGCAAAGGGCCCCTTCAGAGGGGCCATCAGATCGTTAGCGAGTCCTGGTAGGGTCCCTCTTCCTTCGAAGTCCACTTAGGAGGCAGAACAGGGTCTTGCCAGGGAAATCCGGTCCCTCTAATTTGGTCTCTAGCAGGCATGCGAATGTTGGTGCCTACTGAAGCAGTCAGCAGCCTGAAGCCTTTCAAGACCCCCTGGGGCCAGCCTGCCTGCCTAGCTCCTGGCACTAACTTGACAGACAGGATTTTCCTCTGGAGGTCCTTAAAGTAACCTCATTTTCTCCAGTGACTAAAGAGGGAGCTTAGGCATTTGCTTTAGAAGAACTGTTTCTTTGGGCACCTAGTATTTAGGGGTAGATCAAATACCCGAGCGAGGCAGACGGGCTCCGGCTCGGTGTTCCCACCGCAGGTAGACACCGCAAGCTAGGCTGGATGACTCTGGGCCATCATAACCTATGTATAAGGGAGAGCGTACGTGGAAAGAAATGATGCTCACAAGAAAACTGAGGCCATTCCCAGAAGCGCACAGAGCTGTCCTCATCCCTCCACATCCCGATGGGTGAACGCAGAAGGCAGCACTACTTCTGAACTGGAGCGGAGTACTGGGTTGGGGGAACACCCAGTACCCGTGTCCTTAAATAGTGGAGTGTCTCATCCATGCCATTTAGCTAAGGCATAACTTTGCAAGATACAGCAGCAAATACTCGTGAGAAAAGTAAAGTGGGAATAATTACATGCACTTATTTATTATGCACTTGATTTACTGAAATAAATTACTTCTGTGTTCCGGCTTCAAGGACAATCCTTTTATAAAACAATAACAAAAATGAAAAGAAGCCAAAACGTTCCAGTAAACTGAGGGACAATGTTCAAAAGCCTCCTTAATCTTTCCATGAACATCAAAATCTCCCACAGACAAGACCCACAGATGCAACCTTCCCTTCCCAAAACAGCCCTCAGACTGACAGAAAATGAAGAGCTGGATCAAGAAATCCACACAAACAAACAAGCGACTGGTATCTGTCCAGCTCAGATATGAGAAGCCAAACACTGATTCTCCGTCCAAAACCTGATCCTTTCCCATCCTTGGAAGCAAACCCAAAGCAATTTCTCCTTGAAAAGTTATTAGTTCTATTTTACCACACAAGCCCCTCAGAGGCACACCGCTGCTTTCCCCAGACCTCTCTATCACACACTAAGGACTTTTTGCTTCTGACCATCAATAAACAGGGAACTTTGGGGAAAATATTCCTGTCGGTGGGAAAATGTTTTTCACGTTTCAAAACAGCACAGGTAGATCAGGGTAATAACAGGATTTATGCTGCAGTAAAGCACCGAAAAGCTTCGCAGCTCCCTGCAAGAGCACAAATAATTCAGCCCCTGGGCTGGCCCGGCACTGATGTTAGGAATATGATGCTCATGGTCCTCAACAAAAGGCACATCTGCCCATGCTTGATAAATGCCTATACACTTGACACTGTACTTATTTTCAAGATTTTGGGCTGGATTCAGCTCTTGGATAAACCATGCTAACCAACGGTGTCCTCCCTCCCACGACTGGTGGAGGATGGGAGGATGCACAGCCAGCTCCCTGGTGAGATAAATGCCCTTCAGCAACACCAACCCAAGAAGCATTTTCTGCTTCTGGTATTGTGTCCAGTACCGCACACAACATCCACTGTCTTACCTCAGCTCCAAAAGCGCATACTTGCACGCATCCCTACTGCACATCCCTCCCTACCTCTAATCACCAGTGACAGCACCGCTAGAAAAGGCATCCTGATTTTCATTTGCAAAATCTACTGCTCCTCTAGAAATCTTTTCCCTGTATGGACAAACAGGACATAAATGTCAGTCAGTCCTGACTTTTCATTGACTTAAACAGCACAAGGGACTGATCATTAATTCACATCCCACCATCCCCACTCTCCCACAGGACTGGTCATTCCTGGAAGTCATACTCCAAACCTTTTGCTATTTAGTTTGTTATTTAAGCATCAGACATTTGTATGAGCATCCATCAAACATTTGATCTCTGAGCTTGGAGTCACAGCACAGCCCTGAGCTCATCTATCACACCAGTCCAGCATGCATACGGTTGAAGATTCAAAACAGGTCTCTTAAAAAACATCATGTTTTGGCTTCTTGCAGAGGGTGATTAATATTTAGAACAAAATTTGCATAAAATGTTTTCAATCTATTTGCAATTACCAGAAATTGAAACAAGTGACAAACAGCTTTGAGCTCTTGTTTTCAGCTGGGTGTTAACCAACAAAACCTCCAACTAACTGAAACCCAAAGTTTCAGGTAAGAAATTTGAAATATGACTTTAAAGTACTTGAAAGCTCACGTATTTTAAGAATCCAACTTACTCTACAGAAAAGAAATACACAGGGGTTATGCATATTTGGAAATCCCATGCTATATGGAGTGCACATACCCATGCGTGCACATGTACGTGTGGGGCGGTGGAGAGAAAGGTTCTATAATTGAGATCTCTTAGTAGAGATGTGCAAATAATTGCTTTTGGGGTCAGTGCATGCAAACACAAACGTTAGGTTGGCAAAGATGGTTTTGCACAGAAAGGAAAAAAAAAATCAACAGTGAAATATGCAGACGATGTATTTTTTCCAGTTGAAACTATTTACAAGTTTTCCTTGAATTTGACCTGAAAGTGTATGCATATGTGCTTTAATGAGTGAAACCAGAAGGGTCCAAGGGACTGTATTTAAGAACAGGGGAGTTACAGTTTCAGTGTAGCTGTCCCCTGGTTATTCTTTTCTGTACAACGCCCACACTGTGTGACGTACATATGCATATTCACACCCATTTCTACTGTACTGACACGAGGGTATCCCTCCTCATTTAGGCAGTGCTCTTCTAACCTGCCTGGCTGCTCCACATATTTCCATTCCATAGGCAGTGTCTTCGTGCTTTGCAATTTGCCTTGTTTCTCACTATTTCACCTCACTTCTCACTTCACTAGCTTCCTATAAATTGGTTCTTTCATGTTAAAAATTACTGCCGTTGCATTTAATTCAGACATACAACTCACTTCTCCAGTTTCTCTCTGGTTTTCTTCTTTATGCAGTTCTTTCCCTTTCTTCTGAGCATCTCGTGCAACAACTCACTTAGAAATAACTGCCCCAATAAGTTTTTCTGGAAGAGGTTTCACCGTCACTTACTGCCACAATCAGATTATATAGGATCCGCCCAATTAACGCCATCTCAGATAAATGCTGCAGGATCGACCTAATTTCAGAGCTGAAGAAAGATGAATCAAGGAAAAGTGAAACACTTACTGAACCTCCTGCCCACCTCCACGGGGTGGAAGATACTTCTGCTGGCAAATCTATCCCACCAGGGCATATAAAGGCCAACTAAATCCCCCCTTCCTTCTTCTGTGGACTTTTCTGTCCAAGTGCTTTTGGCCTTAAAAGAAATGAAGGGTATATGCAAGAAGAGGTGTTTTACAATAAATGGAGATCATGTTTATTATTCAGTCTTTGCTGTTCTTACTGTTATTTTTTTCCCCTGGAGAAAAGGAACATAAATACCATGAAAAGTCATCCCAGGGCAGAACCAGCATAAGCAACTATGCTCCATCCTTCAGAGCCCCAACACGCTCCTGCCTTTCACATAATACCAAAGCCATCAAAGCACTCAAGTCACCAAATGGAGAAGTGGGCTTGATACCAAAACACCCATAGCCTTCCTGCTTTAGTCAGTAACAGAGCAGGGAAGGCCATCCAGCCCAGTTAATCTAAACTGGTGTAAACGTCGCACTTCTTTGGCCCCGTGAGTCCAGCCCTGCACAGGGCGCATCCTCGCCGTGTCTGCTGCTTGGGGCTTCTGGTCACCCAGGCATACAGCTGAGCAAGACAGGGATTAACCAGGTCTGACTGCATTTAATTTCTAATACAAACAGCCCAGTGGGAGCCACAGCAAATCTTCCATGTGAGGGGGAAGGAAGACATCATTGCTCTTGATTAGAGACAAGAGCTGGCAGAATTTTTTTAGTTTGCTCTGGTGGCCCTGGACAGGATCATGTTGTCCTGTTTTTTAAGAGTGAAAAACGGCTTGTTTTAAGGATTGTGGATATTGCTGTTACCACAATTAACTTTCTAATGTTGCACAACAAATGTCTGACTCGTCTCGTTACTAAATAAACCACTGGTGGTGGTGGTGGGCCAGCAACAGTTAACCTGGTTTAACACCAGGAGCCAAATCCAGGTCTTCTGCAAAGCAAGAGCTGGAAGCCCGGTTCTGTTCTGAGGCTGATACTACGTTAAAACAGCCCCTTCACTGGGACAGAGGAGCACTGCACCGATCGTTGCTGTTCTCACTCTTCTCCAATACAGACACATCTGGCAGCAGCCAAAGTTTCAGAGCCCGGCTTGGTGTCTCGATTTCGGGTCTCCTTCTGTTGCCCAGGAAGCATACAGACATTGCTGCCTCTCCTTGAGCAGCTCTTCATAACCACTTATGGGTCTGAAACACCCCATTTCCCTGGCAGTTTAACCCCTCGGTCACATCTGATCAAAAAAGAGCCCCTGAGCTCAAAACTTCAGATGAAAACAATCTGGAGAATGTGGTCTCCGCTTAACTTGAGTCCTTTCAAGAAAGTTTGCCAAAGGACTTTTCACCATTCTTGGAAAGATCCCAGGACACCACAGGGGCTTCACGCCAAGAGAGGATATTTTCTAGAGGTTTGGTCACAGCAGACATTCGACTGTAGTTTTCCGTCTTTTGACTTCACAAAATGACAAAATAAAGGAAGAGAAATCTGCAGTTACAGAAGGTGATGTCATGTACCTTTACTCTGATATTGATTGCCCATCTACAGTACTTCACTTTAAAATAATGAGCAACCCAGAAATAGAAACATAACCAATCAATTATTCTGTCCTTCTAATTACTCAAAGCCAAATCTGGTGGAAACGCAGGCTTGCACACCAGCTTCTACAGCATAAGAAAGCCCCTTTAGAGCCTTACGAGGAAGTGGGAAGACACAGCATTGCAAACTTTACTGCAAAGTAAGCCTGAATCGCAGCCGCCATCCCTGAGCGTGGCACGGGTCGGCTAACCACACACAGGCGCTCCTGCAGCTCCCGCGCTCTAAAGGGACATTTACTTAAGCTTTTATACTTGTGCAGGATTTGGGTTGTGCAGAATGGGATTTAAGCAAGTGCTTAATTTGTTCACAAACAAGAGAGACTTTGTGTCTTTGTTTCACCTCGCAAGTGTCAGAACTTCAGGTTGTTGAACTACTTAAGAAATTTAAGTGCAAACTGAATGTTAAGTGCTTGAAAACCTAGCCCCGCTGCTGTGCAAACCAAAAGCAATGAGAGTGCCGCTCAGCTGCAACCATGTTGTCACCCTCACAGTTACAGGACAGTAAGATGGGAAAAGATTTTCATCTTAGAGCGATTCCACTGCCAGGATGAACATTAACCAGCACGTCGATATAACACACTAAACCCACCCATCACCAATTTCAATCTGGAAAATACCGAATGTCTACAACCAAACATTCTTGAGAGACAGGCATTTCCATCACAAAATACAGGAGCCAAATCATGTATGTAAAGCTCAGGCTTAACGCATTACAAATCAATATTTCTCCTTCCCTTCTCCACATTTACCTTCTTTGCTCATATAAAGCCAATCATCTCATGAAACACAGGTGTGAGAAAATTATTCTGATTTCTACAAAATTCAGTTGGAACCAAATGCTATCAAATAGAATAAATCCAGTTAGACAGCAGCTGAAATCTCCGCAAGTGTCTATCAAGCCTAAAGCCCTGATCCTAATCCCAAATTCAACCTTGGCTGAGATCATTGGCATGACAAGGATTTATCACGGTGCAGAATTTATGCCTCGTGCACCTGATTCCTGTCCCAGCATTTCTATGTGTGTGACCGCTTTGGGTTAAGGTGACTACTGATGTGCAGGAATGGGAAGGAACAACAGATTTTGCTTTTCCAAGGTACTTTTTCCAGCCTGTGCCTAAATCCCACTCCAACATGGGAAACTTCAAAACATCAACAGCTTTTTTCCTATCATGCAAGCAGCAGCTTTTACAGAGGTCCAGACTTAGAGGTGTAAGGAAAAAACATTGAAAGAGATTGCAAAGACAATAAAACTTGTAGAGAAAAAGTTTGGCACATGTATAAAAGCAGAGGGCAGTCTTTCCTTTAAAAGTCAAAGTTTACCTCACAGTAATTTCATCCCACAGCAATTTTCTAATTGTTCATTAAAAACACATTAATTGTATGTAACATGCATAATTTATTGCTGTTTGGAAGTGAAAATAGAAAACCCCAGGGGGCCAAAAGTTGGCATGAAGTCATACTTCTGATTTATCCCTACAAAATCTGTCCCTTGGTACTGTTAATTATTATAACTTACAGGAGAAGACATTAAATTTCTACTTGAAAAATTATTTCTAATGAATCCATACATTGATCATGAATATACAATATTTTAATAAAGCACCACATCTTTCAGTGAAAATTTGTGTATGCTTCTCTTGATTATACTTAGCTCACAAAGTCATATTTTTGCATGAGTGCAAAACCAATATTCAGTAGTCGTAATTCAAAAAAAACCCACCCAGCAACAAAAGAACAGAAAATCCTGCACCATCACGCTACATGGTCTCATGATTACTGTCTCCTCTTTTAATGAAGACATAGCACACCACTTTATAGGCTTGATTTACACTATAGATCAAAACTACATGAAATTTTCTAATTCTCTAAGGGGAGAGGGACAGCCTCCTCTGTGGCTTTCAACGCACGCTATTACTTCAGTTTACAAAATCAGCATCTGTGTACAGTGGCAAAAGAGTGCTAGGATGTGTTTAATGTGGCATTGAACTTCTGATTCTCAGAAGTCCAAATAATGACTATTTTACCCCTACCAGTAATAACTGAAACCTTCAGTTCAAGTCAAATCTTTCTAGCTTGTTTGTTCAAACAATCTAAAGGAGAAAAGTAATTACCACAGCACTGTGCACTTGCAATTCTTCTTTCTGCTCTTCCAGCAAGCTCGTTTGCTTTTCTAAATATAGTTTACTAAGAACTTGCACCTTCTTTCTTACTGTAGCTATATGTGCGTGCACATACATTACATACATGTATATGCACATAGGTACACACCCAGGTATACCTGAGATACAAAAACACACGCAAGTACAGCAATGCACACCCAAACATACCTACTTACATACGTACAAACTCACCATATACAGAATTTAAACCACCTCTATTCATATTCATAGGACTGTATTTCATCCCCCATCCACAGGTGCACAGCACCCACAGAAGTCATCAGACAGCAAAATGCTGCCCACACACTCAGAAGTGACTGTCGGGCCCCTAACGAATGCCAGGAATTAAAGCAGGATTTTGTCTAATCAGGTGCCTGGGGCGTTGCTCCATGAATCTCAATGGTCGTTCCTGGATAATGCCGGTGGAGCTGCTTCGCCCTACCAGATTCATTCTCAGAAGAGGAATTAGGGATTTTTGTACATCGTTTGGTCTTACCAGCAAACAAGCATTTTCTGAACCATTACAAGCTGCTTTAAGAGCAACATGGAGCTTCAGCATATGGCCAACAATAATGCACCTATTTATACAGTAGGCTAAGGAGTATATTTTATTTTTTTAAAATCTGCTTAAATGCAGAGTCATCCAAATGTCCATTTATTCCATTAGGTCATGAAGACAACTGGTTCCCTGACACACTAAATACCAGAGTGCTGCACACTAGGAGTATGAGAAATGGCCGGCAACGTATTCCTTGCAGGATGAGGCCACCTTCCAGGGTTGGGAGCAGCCAAAGACCCCGAGTGCCTCCGCTGCCTTTGCTCTACCCCCTGGCCGTCCGCTGCCGACCATCCACATCAGCCTGGGACAGCTGCTAACAGCTGGAGGAAGGCAGGGTGGGAGCCAGGGCTGCACACCCCGCGAGGATACGGGCACCGATAGCTACAACTTCCTCAATATCACTTTTCCTTTCGGTGATGAAGGGAAGAGAGGAAATCTGTGTGTTTATGTTTTAATCATTATACACTGTCTTCATTACGATCCACACTTACTGCTTACCGCGGTAAGATTGGCAGTAAGTTGTCTCACTTTAGACGTGGGCAGGAGGGATATTTCCTGGTTCAGCTTGGCAGAAGGTACAATTCTGTTTATTTTACATTTAATTTGTTACAAAAAGAATAAAATAAATAAATCGCCTCTTATTATGGGACACTTACAAAGTCTTTCATTAAAAATAAAAGAAAAATCCCCGACTGATTCGCTACCTAAAAGGAGGAGGGTGTCCTTCTTGAAGCAAACAGGTCACTCTCAGCAGTTGTTGCAGGAATGGCTTAAAAACACTGGCAGAGGAAATTGCCTTTTGCTCTTTTCTAACATACAGGAGAGTTTGGCGACTTGCAGCTCCTTTTCT
Organism: Haliaeetus leucocephalus; assembly: GCF_000737465.1. Lineage (NCBI taxonomy): Eukaryota > Metazoa > Chordata > Aves > Accipitriformes > Accipitridae > Haliaeetus > Haliaeetus leucocephalus. The sequence continues at coordinate 2,751,345 of NW_010973302.1, read as the reverse complement.
TTCGCGTGATCTAGTAGACAACAAAGTTTCAAGAGGATCTGCCCTCACCCTCTGATAATAAGCATTTCCTTGCCTCTGCTTCCACTTACAGATTCTTGCTTGAGGCATCCAATGCTCCAAGGCAAGCTTTGATAAAAGAGCCTTGCTGTCTGCAGTGCCCCTAATTACAGCAGCTCCGTTTTCTCGTTTGCCCATGCTCTGTGCTCTAGGTAAATGCCACAAAGGTCACTTTGTTAATTCAATACCAAGCCCACATTACAAATCATTTGCACAAGGCGGAAAAAGTCAGTGTCTTATTTAATACTGATGTTAAGGTTTTCTTAATACTATACAGTCATAGAAATGAATTTCAATTATGGAGGAATAAAGTAGGTACCTTGTGAAGGTTAGCATTATCCTGAGATAGACATCAAGGCAGGTCAGACAATTCACCACCTGGAGGTGACTATTTTTCTCCTGAGATTAACATACGTTACTACGCCTTAGACGACAGCCTTCCAGGAATGTGAAGTTAAAAGAGATTATTTCCCACTGGATGTCACTCACGGCAGGGAGGTCCCAGGAGACAGGGCTCCAATTTGACCAAACATGTTGAAGGAACAATCCCTCCCACATGGGGCACCAAGCCCACTCCACAGAAGAGCTACACAACAGACACCTACTGCAGAAAGGTCCACAGAGCTTCACCACATGCCACGAACCCCCAAAATACTTGCAGGCACCCTTTTAAAAGACCTCATAAAGACCAGAAACTGTAACTACCAGAGGAGACGTGAGGATACCGATGTCCCTGAATGTTGCACAAGATGCTAGGAAGCCCAGCAGACCCCACTTTACAGGAAAGGGGGGAAAAACAGTCCCTGGCAATCAGACCAGTAGGGGAAAATTCCCTTCTGATCCCAAATTCGGCAGCTGTTTTAACTGTGGGCGTACGAGCAGAAGACGGCAGCTAGGCACCCACAAGGGCTGATGCTAACAGGACTGCAACAGCCTGTTCCTCCAACCTGCCTCTTTTGTAATCACTTAAGGAGTTTTCTCCCCTAGATATCAGATGCCGATCCATTATGTATTTAAGGAAATGCACCCAAAAACTAAAGCCCAAAGCTACAGGGCACAAAAAAGCCATTCTAGCATTTAGAGCTGCTGGGCCGGATGCAGAGTCCAACCTTCACCGGGCTTTGGAGCACACGAGTGCAGTGCTGTCGTGTGCTGTATTGTCCTACTCCTTTCTCCTCCGCTTAAATCGACTTTCTGTCATGATGAACAAAACTACCACAGGACAAAAAAAAAAAAAAGTACAAAGCAGGATTTACAAGAAGGTAGAAGCAGAGGATGGGATGTGTTCATTAGCTGTAGCCCTTCTAGTCCTGAGAGTTGACAATTAAGTCCTGGGCTGGAAACATTATGGTTACTCCCGGAGTACAAACCATGAAGCAATAGTTGATATTTGCCCCCAGTTTTGTTATTTGCCTGTTGACTTGCCACTTTTATTTTGTGCGAGGTTACCGTGCATCTGCTCAGGGAGACCATCAATGAGCAGAAAAACGACCATACAAGCAATGCGGAGAAGTCACCTGTTGCCGCTCAAAGGAACGCAGAGGGGTATTTTTCATCCCCTCTTCAGCTTATTAGGGCTGTGAATGCCAAGAATGTAATTCATGTAGTAACAGAGGGGTAAGGGAAGGCCTTCAGCACTTACCAGCACTTACCATTTTAAGACTAAGAACCACAAAGAAGGAATATGGTTTTTTCAGTCATAGATTTGGGAGGGATCTGCGAAACATTTTGGGGAAAATGTCTACCAATTATAATTTCAAACGACTGATTTCTTCCCAGGAGCCAAACAGGCTATTCCTAGGGATGGATTTTGGAAACCATTAGCTGCTCACTTTTTTATATTACAGAGTAATGTATATGCCATCAAGAAGCGTTCTACAAAAAATGAGAAACAAATTCAGATAAGTTGCTGACAGATCGTATACTAAGAGGCCAAATTTTCATCATACATTCACTGAATTACCTTTTAAAATCTAATTTATTGTCAGGCTAACTCTAGTCTCATTTAGAGCTTACTAGCGTTAGGATGATCCGCATTTTATGACAGCCATACATTACAGTTGTGTCGTACCCTTTTACTGCAGGAATCTCAAAGCATTTTACCATCCTTCATAGGTGTTTGCAGTTGTTTGGCCTTAATTGTGATAAGCACCTCCCCATCCTCATTTAACTTTGTGGAGAAGTGACAACGGGACGCTTAGAAGGCTGTGGCAGCATCACAAAGCAGTTTGGGAAAATGAGATTTTAGAGCTGGTATGATTGAAAACCCAATAGAAAACTAGAGAAAAAACTATTCCTCAAAGGGGACTGGCCTCAGCATCAGGTTTCCTTATGGGAAGGACCACGGGACCTTTAGGTCTAGAGCTCAGCCGAGGAGATGCAGTTGGGATGGAAACCTCTGCATCAGCATTCATTTAGCTGACTGAGAAAACAGGGAAAGTTAACCCCAGCTCCAGGAGTGGCTGGCTGCATTTTTTGATGTTTTTTTAGTCATGCAATGACCCAGATTGACCTTGTATAAAGGTTTACTCACTTCTGACACAACCCATTTACCTACCATATGGGAACAGAACATTTAGTGGCAAAGCCTGGAGCCCAGCACAGGGTGATGGAGGGAAACTCCTGACGATGTAGGAGATGTTAGGAACAATCAGAACTAATGAAATAGTTATTGCTATCAGGTATTTGGCATATTAATGCACAGAGACAGATCTCATTTACTGAGACAGTCTGGCGATATAAATTATCGGACACTCAAAATACTATCACACTCCACATTTAAGGGCCATTTGAATTGTACTCAGGTAGTTTCACTCATCTGCAATCTGAGGAATGTGTTAATAAATACAGGACTGAATCACACCATTGATTTGTAAGTGGAATTTCCCATTAAAACCTGTCAAGAGTATTACTTAAAAAAAATTAATGGTATAATATAGCCCAGGGTTCTGCTACAACATACTCCTGACGGTATAGCTCTCTGAGTCTCATGGGTGATGGATAATCTTGTTTGTTCTGTATTGTCATTGTAGTATCTTTCTTTTGCACTTCTGCTGCAGCCAGAGGTCTCGCTGCCACCAGTAGTAGCTGGTGTCCGTCTCTGGTGGGCAGCAAATTAAACAACCAAGCAGGAGTCTACACCTTTCTTTCCACCTCCCTGAGGAGCAATGTTTCATGCACATGGCCAGTATCTCCAACCCAGCAAAAAAATGGAAATCCACCACTCTGATACTGCCACTTTGGACTCTGCTCCCGTTTCTCTCTGTTTGGATTTGAGCTCGTTCTCCCACATCTCATGGGTTTGGTGTCTTTTGGAAAGCTAGCTAGTTTTGTAGTTATCAACAGATGCACTTGTCATTCCTGGGATGTTCTGCGAGCGCTGATGTGAAAAGGAGTAATGTGAGTAACAATACGACACCAACAGCCCAGACTTGGCACACACAGGGATGCCCCCTGTGATTTCTTTGTCGACAGCCTCACCCCACAGTACTTCAAGAATTTGTGATAAAGACAGATTAAGTTTATGTAAGGAGCACTGGGAGGGTGCGGGGGGGG
>NW_010973302.1:2736803-2747723 GCF_000737465.1 Haliaeetus leucocephalus | reverse complement strand
GGGGGGAGCCAGAGTGTTATTTTATTGCATGTTTGAGATGAAAACCATTTCATACTTGATTCACAAAAAACAATTTGCAATGAAGCAACGGTGCCAAGGGATTTGGGTGGCTCCAAGCCAGCGTGCCCATTTAAGTAGGAAACCTCCCCTCGGTCAGGATCAGAAAATTTGCTCATTAAGAGAGTCATGGTGCTGCCCCATTTGTGAGTGGTTGGTTGAGCACAAAGCATTACTCACAACCTTGAGTGGCCACTGTCCTTGCAATGATATCATTTTCCATTGATTGTAATTGAGTTCTATTAATGATGTAATTCAATTAGACACAAATCAAGAGATAACTAATACTTTTAATAACATAACACCAGCTTCTGACAAATTCCCTACGCAGATGGAAAAGCTTGATAGAGTTACTGGTAACAGAATATCCCCCTCTGGAGAGATGTTAACAACCCTTTTAATATCAATACACCTGCTATAGCAAAGCTATTTGGTTGCAGAGAATCAGCGTCTACGTGAGCATATAAGGAATGCAAATGATCAACAACAAATTGTGTTAGGAGGACTTTGTTGATGTGAAGGTATCTCCACAGAAGTCAGTGAAGATTTATTCAGGTTAAGAATCTGGCTTAATGTATTGAAACGACCTTTCTCTCTCTTTTTATAAATGTTCAAATCATTAAAATTTGATGGATTAAAAAAAATCTGATTTATTCTCCATTACTGTGGGCTTAGAGAATTGTGTGGGCAGTATGGAAATACAGCTGTTTACCCAGTTTTCTCCTGAATCTTTCATCCAGATGACCTTTATTGCAGATTAATGAAAACAACGAATGAATAACATTTGCGTGAGAGGGAGATCACAGCAAACTGCCACGTGTAACAGTCTCCACCAGAACTGAATATATTTATTGTAACACGCACCTGCTATTGCAAAGCACAGTTGTTTTAATTTCCGCACTGAGTATCTCCTTACTTTTAATGTCAAAAACAATTAGCATCAGAAATCTAAAAACATAAAACCATATGATTTTTGCAGAAAGCACTGCACATACAACACCCTCAGTCGTACAGCACTTTAAAACCTTGTGCATTAATACCTTTTTCTAAGTGTCCTTATACGGCTGGTTTGCTAAACGTCCTATCAACACTTGGACCGTGGGAGCTATCAGCCCCTTTTGGTGTCTCTGTCACAGGCACAGAAAATTTCTACATTTATAAATCTCTGTGGACACTTAAAAAAGCCATTCTGACACTATCCAGCGGTATGAAACTGTCTGTTTTGCATCCTCCTAATCATGAACGGTAAAACACGAGCTGTCAGGTTAATTTAACTTTTTAACTCACCTCACACTGTTCTTCACACAGGAGGACATGGTTTTCCATTGTGTCCAGGGAAAATAAAAATGTCCAGAGCCCCCCTAAATAAATACATAAAAATCCCAGCGTCCTTTTTAACAGCAAAGCCTAAATCTAAGACCATTAACTACTTTCATATGTATGACAGACTCCTCTTCAATAATTCATCTAAACCTTTTCAATCTTCTGAGCAGAAAACCATGTAGGAAGCTTCCTTCCAAAGCAGAATGGGGGATTGTGGGCCTTTTTGCCAAATTTATAAATAACATTTAGGAAATAAGGATAACCAATCACACCAACAGCATGTTCAGCAGCACCTATAATACAACAAAGGAGGGACAAACTAGGAAAAAGGATTTTCACTTTGGATAAGAGAAACACAAGTGCCATGACATTTGGAAAATGAGTACGAAATTTACAGAATTTGATGAATATGGGGAAAACCCCACATCACTGCAACCACATGAAATATATATATATATATACATATACACACACACGAAATGCCATCTACACCCACCTCCTAAAATACACACCCCCTTCTGCTGGACCACCCTCCTCCATGGCCCTCGCTCAGGCCGTTCTGCGGGTGGTTCAGCACAAACTCCAGACAAAACCATGATTACTAATTACAGTCCTACAGAAAAGTTGCATTGGTCCTTCCCTGGCATCTGACACAAGCGCCTGCCACCAAGACGACAACAATCAAAACCCCAACCTGAGCAAGAAAACGCACTGCTGCTTCAGCAGTCAACAGTTTGGTGCATTTGGGTCTCACCACGACAGCGGTCTGTTGAGTGTCTTCAGCACCAGGGAAGAGAAGAGGGAAAGTTTCAAGGGGTTTTTTCCTCTTCTGATCATCAGAAGGCAGAGAAGGGAAAAAAAAAAAGGAAGGGAATACGGACAAAGACCCCTCAGAGCCTTTTGAAATATCTGTCTTCTTCCCCTGATGCTTCTAAGAGGAAACAAAGAATGAATATTGTGGATAGAAACTCCAAAGAATGCTTTTAAAATGCTTTTTAGTCTTTGGCTGGTGAGAGGAAGAGTGTCAGAGAGAGACTCAGGGGGAAGGGGGTTCATGCATGAACTCTGCACCGAACGAGCCCTTTTGGGTAGCTGTGGGCTAAGGATGAAGCACCCAACTCTGCTCGGTACCTGCTGTCAGCCCCAAGATAGCCCACTCCTTGCTCATAAGTCAACACCACTCCTAGGGAAGCAACCTTTAGCTTTTAATTGCAACGCTTCGGAGAGTCCTGCCTTTAGAAAGAAACACTTTATGCAATTATATCAATTGACCTTGTCCAGAGCTGTCATGTTTCGTCTAATTACTGCTCTCAGAGCTCGACAGCCAGACAGAAATGCCCACCAGTTTAGCTGTAGGTCGCACCGCTAACATAGGCATGAGCCTCTGGACACTTTCTGAACCAAGATTTCTCAAATTCGCTGAACCAGATTTGGCTGCTGGGCACTTCTATGTTCCTCCTCAAAATACACTCCAAGAAAAAGGGACGAGGAACCTGGACTAAGCCTCTAAAAAAAAATATTTATGAGGTCGGTGTTTAGCTATGCCAACAGCACCCACCTCTGGCTCACCGGGATTGCTCCTGCCAGCAGCGCAGCTATCGGCGTGGGATGGGCCAGGGATGGGCACAGGCTTCGGCTGCATGGGCAGCAGCACGGGCAGATCAGGCTGCCTGACCCTTCAGGGCAGCACCGGCGCATCCATCCAGCACCAATCTGTTTAGCTTGTCAGAAAGGATATGAAGATGTGTCTTCACTGAACTTCATACCTTCTCAGGGGGAATTCACTGTTAATTTAGTGGGGAAGGAAGGGCAGAGCAAGAACCAGTAGCAAGAAACTGGACCCAAGCAAATTCAAATGAGAAACAAAGGAAAAACAAGCAAGCCAACAGCAACCCAGTGCATGCAATTAGCTATGCCAAGAGAGAACGTTCTCCAGCCGATCACAGCGCTGCAAGGTAAATAGGTGAAGTTACATGGATTGTCCGTACGCAGAACGGACTAAATGAGCAAATGATTCCTCTTTTAGTGACATTATCTGTTCCCATCCTGGCCGCAAGATCTCAAGTACATGCACAAGTGTATCATATACAGGGCTCAAGCGAGGACTTCTCCTTAGCTGCTTTGCCTTGAGACTCACATCTGTGACCAGACAGGCAGAGAATACAAACATTGTGCCGCTATTTTTTATGACAATCTCTACTGAGTGTACCCCAGAGCAAGCAGGGAACTAAAATAATAGTTAGCTTTAGACCAATAATCTCTCTATTTTCTTAATCTTTCATTGTAGAAGCTACCCATATCCAAGAGTAACCTTGCTGCTACTTCTACCAAAACAGCCTGTACTTGCAGTGCTGCACTGAGATTTGATAGAGCATCAGGCAACTGTGGAGATGGTGGAAGGTATGCGGTGGGAGTAAACAAAAACTTGAGAAATAGGAGACAAGAACGGAGCTATGATACTGAAGGGAAAAAAGGGAAAGCAATAAGCAAAGGCAACTTGGAAATAGAGAAATGCAGCTCCTCACCTGTGCAAGACACAGTCCCTGTCAGCACACCTGAAGCCCCCATTGACTGACAGGGTATACAGAACATAGACACCAGCTTGTGAAACTATTATTATATATAAATGATAAAAATATGAACTAGGAGACTGTCATTCATTGTGGAGCTCTTCTGGTGATTGAAGAGCTGACCTTAGCTCAGCTAATCTACAGAGCCTCTCAAAAGAGTCATAACCCTGCAATTTATAAAGCTCTCCATCCACTCCCCAACGAGCAGCCTCAGCTCCCACGGTACATCCTCATCCCACGGTACATCCATATCGTGCAAGCACCACCTCCGTGATTTGGATAAATTCTGCATTTCGTAACACTGTCAAAGTAAGCGCCCAACTACGCTACCCTCTCCAACTAAAACAAATGTTGTCATAAACACCTGCACTGGTGGTTGGGGGTGTTTTCACTGTCCAGGAAGCTATGTGCACAGAACAGGAGCTTTTCTGTATAATTTCCAGTATCTTTACACTTTATCTATTTTTGTCACCCTTTGTTCTTGCTGTAAAACCCCAGAGGAGAACAGCAGTATTTGTTTCAATGAGTCAAACTTCTCAGCTGGTCCGGACCTGTTTCCCAAAACAGGTGGAAATTGGTATCAAAGCTTTGGAAATGACAAAGCTGGTGGTTGTTCACCTTCTGCTTCCAAGCTGGGAGGGGAGGCACCTTGTGAGCCCTCTGGCCCAGGGAAGTGTGACCATGGCCTGGGTGCGCATTTTCAATCCAGTGAATCTGATTGTTCATAAAGCACCGTAAAAGTAAACAAAATCACCAAAACATCAGTAGCCTCCCTGTTTTAAACTCTACTTCGCAGGGCAAGAGATACCCAGTTTTCAGGCCAGTAATGTGATTTCCAAGGAGATACTATTCCTTCAGCTTCCCTGTTTGACAACCAGTATTTTGCTGAAACTTCGGGCAGCAATTTAGAGTAGTTTTCAATGTATTTTGAATACTTTGGAGCATTTATAAAATTACAGCACATATTGGCATTACCATCGACAAATGACTGCCATCAACTGAGACAGAAACTGAGACAGAAATTGAGACATTTAACTGTGCATTTATCGTGCCTCTCTGAGAATTCAGTTTCCTTTATAGTGCAGACATCTCCAAACTCTCGAGCAAGATGTTCTGTCATTAGCCCAATTTAGCTGTAGCCTTTCACATCAAAGCTGAAATTGAGAAACGTTGTCAGAAAGAAACAATTCTGCTAGGTTTACAATTATCTGATGTGTTATCTTTCAGGAATAATATACTCTATTTTACCAGTGAATTTACTGTCAGAAATCAGGAGATACACTTCACTTTCAGTCATCGCTTTCCATAGTTTGATAAGTTTTCCTTACAGGAGGCTGTGCAGAAGACCCAAAGGAGCAGATCTCAAACGCCCAAGGCTCTCCACCGGTATTAAAAATAAGATTCCCCAGCATCGAGCATCCTTTATCTTACAGAGGAGACCACTGTTGCTTTTCAACAGCAGAAGTGGTCAAAGAGACTGTGAAGTTTATAGAAGGGGATGGGGAGGAGGAGATAAGTAATGGACACGTGAAGTAGATTTATTTCCCAAGGACCAGAACCAGTAACAATTTAAGCCATCCCCACAACAAACATTTGAGAAGAAATTCTTGAAAGCGAGCATCAGAAATATTCACCAGGGAGCCAGACAGAAAATGGCATAAACACGGGTACTGAAGCCAGTTCCCCACAAACCACCTGAGGCCAGCTCTGCCTGGGGCACAACCTCGCAGTTCCGACGAGGAACGCCGCGGTACCTATTTTTCAGCAGATGAATTTTAAGGCCGGCATGGAGAAAGGAATTCACTTGGTCAAATTAAAAGTAAGGGTGTTCAGAGACTTGGGGAATAGCAAGCAGCACCTGGTGGCGGATGCCTTCCAGAGGAGTGGGGATTGCTCTGCACCCTGCAGACCTGGGTGCTGCCTCCCGAGCCGATGCCCTTGCTCCTTCGTCCAGCCCAGGGCACCGTGGCTGCGGTAAGAGGGATCTAAGGAAAACGAGGACAGGGCCAGCGTGTTTACTTTGGATTCCAATGGAAATACAAAAATTTAGGTCAATGTTTCACCCAAGGGATAATTTTAACAGAGCAAGTGATTTTTTTTGCCTTCAGTTAATTAATCATGAAAGCCTCAGTGGAATTTATCAGTATACTTTTTATTCAGGCAAGGCCAACATTTTAAGAAATTTCCATCTATTTGTATTACAACAAAGAGACTGGCTGCACTGACTCACGCTGTTACAGATCTGCATTTCAGCAAAAGGGAAAATTAAGCATGTAAAAACATGGTCCCTTCTTTGAGCATCAGCTTCTTTCACAACCGCTTTGTTCAATGCACGAAGTGACTAACTTCTGTAAATTGCATCAGTCAAGGGATTTGCAACAGCAAACCTGAGGTGAGAACCTACCTGTTGGCTCGTGTGTAGCCTTCGGGTCTGAGTGTCCCTACACCTGCACAGTGGCACAGCTAAGCCTTCTCTTAGGCTAGCATAGAAGGGAACCGGAGAGGCGAGCTTTAGTCTGGTAAGATGTTAAAATACCAGGAAAGGGCAAACTTCTTTCACAGCTTACTCACATTAGCACATTTGCTGAAGTCTCTGCAACAACCTTTTTGACCAAAAATGGAGGTGCAAACCCATTGCAGAGTTTTGTCCTTGCAGCTGGACATGCCATGCAAGCAGGCGGGTTGGAAACACTCAACTCTGTAGCATTATTTTATCTCATAAAAATAACACTTTAAAAATCAGTACTGGCCCTCTAAAGGACATCTGGTGGAAAATCCGTGCGCTGAGCATCTGATGAATGACTCTGAAAGAGTTATTTTAGCTGTCATGTCACCGGATTGACAGCAGTCTCCCATTAGAAGAGGCCAACCCAGGCATCACATGCAACACACGCTTCAGAGACCGAGCTCAGGCAGAATCCAGATTATTGCAGGATGGTGTTAAACAACAGCCTACTGGGAAATACCAGCCCACATACAGCACCAGTCTTTTGCCAGTCAAAACGTGAGACAGGACGGGGATGCAAAACAAGGCGCTCTGCTTCCCTGGCAGCAGCGTGAAAGCCTGGCTGGGCTGAGAGAAGGCAGCACTTGCTCCTCCATCTCCATCCAGGCTGCTCCAGGAAAACACAAACAGCCAGGTCAGTGCACTAGCTCTGAAATTAAGCTCGGTCAGATGACATGAAGAACTCACCTGGATTGCAAGTTGCGTCTGGAGCAAGCAGTCCCACAGGTTTTCTTCTCTAAGTTTGACAAGCGTAGATGTTTTTATGAATCATTTTGATCCTGGAAGCCCTCACTGCGGACTATGATCCTGCTGTGAAACTGCACAGCAAAGCCCTTACAGTCTGCCCCAAAGACCTTACTGTCACCCAGCGTAAAACAGGCAAAGATGGGTTCAGACAAACAAGAGAAACACAAGGAGAATATCCTGACGGCACTGTCATGTCTTGGGCCCTGGAATAGATCTTTCACACTAAGTTTTGTGTTAGGAAGGACAAGGGAGTAGCAGTCAAGGATAAATGAACCGAGTGTGAAATCTGGTCATCATTACACTTGGCATAATTTCACTGAAAACAAACATTCCGGACTGTGTATCCGAAGCCAGCACTAGTCCTGTATCCCTATGGACGTAGAGACGGGGGAAGTGAGGACAAAAAGACCTAAACCAGGAAGAGCTGAATACAAAAATATTCAACAAACTATAGAAAGAAGAAAACTACTCAAATGTAAATTGCTCATCCTCAACCAAGCTCATTTCCATTTTTAAAAATACTCTCGCGAACGCACGGTGGTTACCCCACTCCTATAATACATGTGGTGGCTCATAACACAGAGGGCAACTGCAGCACATGTGAAATGGATGCTGTGACAGGTCACTGGTGATTTATACTGCACCACTCACAGAAGTGATTGCCATAGTACCCAGACATCGCTGGGCTCTGACATGCTGCACTAACACTAAATTTCTCACCAAGATCTAGTGGGAGTCAAAGACACCAAACACAGAAGCCATTCACAAAAAACCTTTGAGATTGAGTTAAATTCCCACCTACAGATTAAAAAAAAAAAAAAAGGGAAGGTATTTTGTGATTACTTTAATACATGCAAAGAACAAGCCATACAGCACCATAACGACCAAATGCTACGTAATTTACATCTGCCTTTATCAGGAACACGTTTTGCACGGTCTCTTTCCAAAATGGCAAACACTGCCCATCATCTGTTCTTCCGTCCACTTATGCACGTTTTTAACCAGAAAGAGTCTGATGTTGCGCTTTACTTTTTGTCTCATCCCCCAAAACATTTTGCCCCTCACACACAATGGCAACCGACAGGCGCGGGACTTGACTCCGGCGCGGAAGCAGCGTGTCCCTGCCCGCACATGGACGCGCCGCTGCCCTTTAGTACCAAAGTTTTGAACGCACCCCTGCACGCCCACGGCAGCTCTGGGTTTTGGGCAGGGAGCAAGAGAGGAGCCGGCCCCATTGTGCAGCATCTCCAGGAGCCCTTTGTTAGCAGTGCTCGCCGCCCGCCCGTGCCGTGCCAGGCACAGCGTGCTGCCCGTACCTCCTGCCTGCACCTCCTGCCCACAGCGCGCCAGCTCGCGGGTGGAGTGGAAAAGCCATGAGCAGAAGCTGCAGCCTTACCCGAAAGGGGCAAGACCCGCTTTATTCGGTTTTGTCGGCTGACTTGGGATGGCGACAGGGGCGCTCAGGAAAGCACAAACTCACGACTGCCCCCGGGGCTGCGACGCTGGGAAAACTTTGCCCATTTGCAGCTTGTGAAGCGCAGTGCGAGGAATTGGGTGCAACGCAAAGATGCCACCTTCAAAATCAGTGCACTAAACACCTGTGTATCGTAGATGGGGCGTGAAACGCACAGCCAACATGGGCTGCTGGAAAACACCCTGTTTCTTCCGTGTACCACAAAACAATACCGATGCTGTGGGAGCAGTGGGTTTGCAGCACGTTTGGCCCCTGACACAGCACACGGTTTCCTTCACTCCTCAGGCGCTCACGCACAGAGGCTCTCGCTCCATCCCCTCCTTCGGCAGCAAAGCAGCCTGCGAGTCAATCATCTTTCACGAAGGAGGATCACTGCCATGTCTCCCAGCCTTTAAGATGGAAAGGCAAGAGAGACACCTATTCGTTATCCGGCTCCCACTGCCCGGGTCCCACCTTCCACGCAAGTAATTGCAGAGGACAATGCTGGAGACACGCATGCACAAACGTGCGTACACGCGCATGCAAAATAAACCTCCTGGTTTGGCAGAGAAGCATCTTCCAGTTTACTTGCTAACTCCCCAAAATCAGGACAATCAAAAGATACCCCCGTTTGTCTAAAGGAAGCACCACCTCCGTGGGCGATTGCCATTTGCATACAGCTGATATAACCTGAGCTTTTCCAGAAGACACTGAGGATCTTTCGCAAAACGCTTCATATGCAGCACTTTCCCCATCACAAAAACCTGCTTTAGTGCTGGTGTGCGTGGTGTGGGGAGTTGGTTCCCATTGTTCCTGCGTTGGTGCTGAGAAAGCAGTGTGCACAGACGTGTGCTCAGATCCCTTTTTGTATTTTCCAGACTCCCCCTTCCCAAGGTTTCTGCTACTGAAGTGTTCCTCCTTTCCTTTTGGAGAAAATTAAATGAGCACTAGAGAATACTATTTCCTTGCACGCATCTCCCTCCACCATGCACTCACACCCCGAGCCTGCTGCAAATCAAAGCTGCACTTTCTTAGTTCCTAACACTTCTTGGCTCACGCTCCCATTTCTCTTTTCTTTTTGAATAAGAGATCTGTGTACCGCCGAGCCCTTCTCTACCTCCCGCACAAGTAGCCCCGGAGCATCACTGTGTCAGTCCCCTCCGTTCCTCCCCTACCCTGGTTCCACACACAACTGGCTTTGCCATTTTTAATTAGAAAACGTGCCTGCCAAGAGCGGTGAGAGAGGTGCAGCCCCAAAGAATCGCAGCCGAATAGAGTTGGAAGAGGCTTTGCGGATAACCGCGTTTTCTGCCTTGCTAACTCATCTGCTGCTTTTATTCCTTTACCCAGTGAAGGCAACCCCTTCCCTCGGCTTCAGCACACAGACCCCAAAAGCTATAGGCGAATATATCCAATCGCAAGCGGGATCAGGTGCAAAAGAGAAGGGGAACTAACCCTACCGCCACCACGGCACACATGCTTACACACCTATTATGCCACCTCCTGCCACATTTCTCCTTTATTTTCCACGGATTTCCTTCTTTCCAGTGCTGCCCTTTCTCTCCAGGGCTGCGCAAGGCGCTTCTAACCCCGCTTCCCCCTTCCCATCTGTGGGAAGTGATGCAAAAGCTCACGCTGGCGAGCACCACCGACAACAAAACCCCCCGAAAAACCAAAATCGTGGTTGCAGAGGGTGAGAAAAGTCCATTAGCACCAGAGAAAGGGGCACGTTGCTTCGGGATGCGGAGAAAAATCCCCCTCGCCCCGGAGCGCAAAGGGAAATAAGGCAGAGCTGACTTACCGGAGACTCGAGGATGCAGGCTCGCCAGCGTAAACCCGAAGAGGAGAAAAGCCAGCTTTGGTACCCAAACACATCCAAGACTATTCTCCATATTTCAACACACACCTACGGATTCGGGTGCCGGGCACCAGCAGCAACCACACATGCACGCACAAGCCCCTTCTGCCTCCTCCTCGCCGGGGCTTTTCTTTTTCGGTCCCTGCTGACAGGGATCAGCCAAGGGGGAAGGGGTGCGGAGGGAGGAAAAAAAGTTGCATTCAGTCCAGGAGGCTCCGAGGCTCCCGAGCGCGCAGGGAACTAACTCAAGGAGACGGGGAAGGATGGGGAAGGGTCCTCCCACCGCTGGAAAAGCATACAGAGGAAAATCCTGCCCCAAAAAAAAAAAAAAAAAAAAAAAAGAAGCAAGCCGTCCGGCGTGCATCAAAAGAGTCGCGGCGGCTCCATGTCCAACGCAAAAAAAAAA